>NW_022196905.1:120242223-120267223 GCF_008632895.1 Mastomys coucha | reverse complement strand
ATTTACCACCATTCACTGCATAAACCTTGCTCACAGTTCCCTCTCTGTGAAGCGGGAGAGATAACAGAACAGCACACTTCATCCTGTTCCCCCAGTTTCTTCTACAAAGCAACCCAAATCTCAGGCCATGAATGAGGTCTATGTGATATACAGTTGGTACCTAATAAGTACTCCTTAAGGGGTTGACTATGAAACAGAAAAGACAAGTACCACTGTGAGTAAGTGTGTATTTGTGGGACTGAGAAGCACAAGCTTTACATCTGCCACCTCCCCAATGGAGGACAGCCTCTTCTCATATATAGAAGCACAGCCATTAGGATACAGTTTTTGTCACTTTGTTTTGACTGGGACTGTAGGGACAGGCCTGTCGATTTCAACCATTGCACAGTTTTTCTAATTGCCTAGCGACAAAATGGACGCTACTAATTAAAGACGGTAATGCAATCACCTTTCAATTTTGAACTCATGAAAGAACATTGTCTATAGGGCCTAGCAGAAGTAGGTCAGCTGGTTTGTATTGCTTGTAGATATTCACTCCTTACCCCTGGTATTTTGAATCCACTAATAATTATAGAGAAGTTGGCAATAGTGAAAGTACATCTGCCTTCATTCGTGAGAGTTCTGCTAAAGCTGTGCAGTGCATTCAGGCTACCTTGTTGTATAAAAGAATGAGTGGGAAGAGACATGAATTAAACTCTAATGAAGGGTCAGGTGAGCCATGGAATCTTAAAGAAGAAGCATATAGGGTCATGCAGAGGATCTTGATGAGGGGCTATGATATCAATCTGCTGGACGGACTCATGCCAATGTTTCTGGAACACGCTATGCATTTTAGAAGAGATTAAAGTGGAAATCTTTCTGTAGTTGTTTGAGCAGGTATGGCCCCCACAGACTTATATGTATGAATGCCTGGACCACCAAGAGGACCATTATTGAGAGGCATTGCCTTGCTGGAGTAGGTGTGGCCTTTTTGGAGGATGTGTGTCACTGTGATACACAGTCTCCTGCTGCTTTCAGATCAATATGTAAAGTTCTCAGCTCTTCCTCCCACACCATGCCTGCATGGATGCTGCCATGCTTCCCACCATGATAATAATAGACTAAACCTCTGAAAGTGTAAGCCAGCAATAAAATGTTTTACTTTATAAGAGTTGCCTCGGTCATGGTGTCTCTTCACAGCAATAAAACTCTAAGATACTTCCCTCCTCAGAGCAGGTCCACATCTGTCAACTTGACAGGATCTAGAATCACCCAAGAGACACTTACTTCTCTGGATATGCCTATGAGGGAGTTTCAAGGCTAGGTAAATTGAGTTGAGGAAATTCACACTAAATGTGGTTGGAGCGATACCACAGGCCAGGGTCCTGAACTAAATTAAAAAGGAGAAAGTAAGCTGAGCACCAGCATCCATCTCCCTCTGCTTCCCCACTGTGGATGCCATGTAACCAGCTGTCTCATGATCCTGCAGTCATGACTTCCCTCGATGATGGACTGTGTGTCCTCATACTGAGAACCATGATAAAACCTCCATTACTGAAGTAACTTCTGTCAGATATTTTGTCATAGCAGTGAGAGAAGTAGTAAATATTACATCATCTACATGTTGAATCCATAGAGACTTTACAACTTTAGGATGAAAGGCTACAGAACACATCCCAGTAACGGAAACAGAAGCCACATTTTATGGTAACTTTAGCATCATATGCAGAATACTCTCCTACTAGCCTGTTTGAAGCATCTTAATTCTCCCAATTAGTGTTAATGTCTCACTTTTCCTTTGGCTTTAGAGGTGTGAGGCAAGTATCCCATGATGCTAACTTGTCTAAGTTCTAACTACTAACAATAACCAAAGATGAATTCGAATGCAGAGCTCAACAACCACACAATACTCCTAGACAATATGACTCCAAATGTTCTTCTGCCTTACCATGGTCCTTGAAAACACAAATCAATACAACATTATTGGGCTTCAAGTGAGATTTTTTGACTGTATTAAATAATGTTGGTACATCACAACCCACATGTGATAAGTATAGGTCTGACTACATTTTTTGAGACTGTTGGAAATTGTTAGGATACTGGCCAGCATGTAGGATTTTTCGTTGATCAGAGAAGAACAAGAAGAGGAAGAGGAAGAGGAAGAGGAAGAAGAAGAAGAAGGAGAGGAGGAGGAGGAGGAGGAGGAGAAGGAGGAGGAGGAGGAGGAGGAGGAGGAGGAGGACGAAAAGGAGAAAATGGACAGCTCAGGGCAAAGTACAATGAAGTTGAATGGTGATGTTTGAATCTTCTTCAATAGAGAAGGGGCCTCAGAGCATGGAGACCATGGCTTTAATGGTTTTGGGGTTTTCTTTTGCTTTGCAATATTTCACCCATTGATTCCCAATAACACTCATTTCCCACTGATCCAAAGATATCTAGGAACTCCTTTTAAAACAGAGTTGGTTCTCTATCTCTGTAACTGTAGATAAGCTGGAGTAAGAGTGGATACCACAACATCCTCTGCTCCTTTAGGTGGACTGGGTACATGAGAGACCTATTAAATGGTAAAATGGACTTCATTCCTGAGAGGGAAAATAGAAATTTACCATTGGGACAAAAAACCACAAAGAAATAAGAATCATTGCCAGTTGCTAAGGGCAAAAATTCATTATTAAGATAACCTCAAACTGTAATTGTTTATGTTCTTCCTTTTTTCATGATTGAGACCTTCAGCCTTATTTGCAACTTCAGCCTTTTTTTCTACATGAAGTTTATGAGCAAGTTCATGTGTGTTTCTACCCAGGCCTGGTTCTATTTGACCCAAATTCATATTGCAATGTGACTATGAACATAGAAGAATAATCATTTCATCAGATATTTTTATTAGTCTATTTTATAATTTCATACAATGTACTTTGATCATATTCACCCTCCCTCACCTCCTCCCAGATCCACAGGTTCTTCTTTACCCACCCAACTCTGTGAACCCACTTTCTTTAGTTAAAACCATCAAGTCAAATTGGTAATAACCACATATTCCTGTGGGGCCATCCACTCAAGCATGGTTAACCTACCAAGAACCACGCCCTTAAAAATATTGACTTCTCCTCTCCCAGAATCAATCACAAGTAACTCTTCAACCAGGTGTGGGGCTTCATGCTCACACCCCTGACCCATGCTGCCATTTTGTGGGCATTAAGCTTAACTCATAACCTACTCTCTCTCTCTCTCTCTCTCTCTCTCTCTCTCTCTCTCTCTCTCTCTCACACACACACACACACACACACACACACACACACACACACAAACAAACAAACAAATAGTTTAATTCAAGTTTGAATGTAAATTCAGCTTTTGACAAACCAGCTCCAACACATGGTTCTCCTCAGATCAATATTAAGAGAACAAACAAACACTGGTCAACAATAAAAAATAGCGACCAGTAATTCAGATGAGAATAATACCTCCCACAGCTAAACAGATAAGAGAGTTACAGGAACCAGGCTGTGATTGCATTGTGAACACATATCAGTCCCGTTAATAGAAAAGAAAAGCTGAGGCTATAAATAGCCAAGCTAGACCCTGTATGATTTCTACACATGAGTTATAGGAAATGAATTCAAGTGCATTTATCCTCTGGCTTTTTTTCTCTTATGAATGTTTCTGCAGCCATTCCTGTGAGAATTCTTCGTAAAGTTAAATTAACACGGGCTAAAACAGCAACAGTGGATAGTCCCAAGCATGTTCTCAACAAGGCATCCCACAAAAGCACAGTATCATGAACAGATGATCTGTCATTGGACACAGTTTCCACCTCCAGAACCTGACCATTCCAGGTGAAGTTGGGTAGTCATGGTCATGGTCTCAATAGCTTGTTTCTAAGTTGATGCCACTGGCTATTTTGTGTGAGTAGAAGTATTTAGCACTCAACATTATTTTTCCTGGTCTATTTCATTTCATAAAACAACCCAATGATGGATTCCACTTATCCACTTTACTGAGAGCACTGCCATCTCAGGAAAGGGTCTGCAGTCCCTATATTTCTTGGAATGGAGAAGTCACAGCATTAGGAGAAGGAAGCAGAGATCACGTTTCATCCTCATACAGGAAGCAGAGAAGGGAAGGAAGGAAGTGTGGCGAACACCTAGCCCTCAAATCCCACCCCAGAGATGTATTTCCTTCTTTAGGCCTCCACCTCCTAAAGGCTCCATAACCTCTCTAAACAGCGCCACCTTCTGTGGACAAATGTTCAAAAGCCCAAGCCTATGGGGGACATTCCTCAGTCAAACAATTACACATAGCAAGAGAGATCTTTTTATCCCAAAGGAAGATATCATAGGACCAGTGGGGCTGAAAATTTTCCATGTCTGCACAAACAAATTGAAGTTATATTTTATTCAAATTTTTAAACACAACAGTTTAAACACTGTGACATGAAATATTGATACAATATTACTCCATTTGAATAATTGGCGATAATAGCTGCCACCCAGATAAGTAATGAAGCATCCGAAGAGGCACATTTCACAGCTGTCTGGACAGAGACAGGGTAACTTAGTTAAGACTATTACTCCATTGTGGTGACAATTTGCTTATATAGGACAATAAAATAAGGAGCTGCAGTTCATTAACCCTTAAAATGATAAAACTGGAAATATGGATCTGGTTATGTATATCTATGATCCCAGCACCAGGGAGTCCAAGGCAAGAGGATTGTCATAAGAGACTTCAATTTGAAGCCAGTCTGGACTACATAGGAGACATCAGGCTAGCCAGGGCTACATAGGAAAATGGTATCTAACAAAAAATAAACAAAACAAAAACAAATTGCACCCCAACAAATACTTCGGTATGTACATGTGGGTGCATTACTCTCAGAGGCCAGAAGAGGACCTCACATCTACTAGAGCAGGAGTTGCAGGAAGTTGTTCCTAACATGGGTGTTAAGAACCAGACTTGGGATTTTCTGGGAGATCAGCAAAGGGTCTTAAGTGCTGAGCCACCTCTCTAGCTCCGACTTTTGGTATTTTCTTGGTGTGGGTATTATTATGGTTTTTGTTTTACCGAGAATTTAACACAAGCTTAGAAAAATAAAACAGTTTATACAGTAGTCACTATGACTTCGTTGTATAAAATTAAGTAATTAAAGTATGTAAATATATAAGGGGAATATATTTCCTATGAGAAATCTGTTCCTCATGAAACAAAATAAAGCTTAAAACACTTCAAGTTGCGAACTCAAGTGCTTTAAGTTTTACTTTCACTGGTTGAATGAGCCTCTTCTTGATACATTAAGTCATCCCTGTGTAGTCTACAGGAGAGGCACTTGAGTCCTTTGCACTATGGAAGATGGCTTTGTGCCAGGCTGCTGGGTCCCTGAGGAACCCACAGAATCCTCAGGGTTACCCTCTATAGCTGTTCTATAGTTTCAAGGGAGATCCTGTCCTACATCAGTATTTCTACTGAGAAGATGCAGAAGTGAGCCACACCCTCCTACAGCTTCTTGGATGATGCATGTCCTTCAGTGTTACTGATCCTTGTCCTTCAATACCTCTGCGTATTTTCTGTCTCTTAAACCTTATCTTGGTGATAATCAGTATGCACACATTGTACAGTTGGCATGAATATCAGGGGCTTGGCATTTGATAAGTGTAGCCATCATTTACCTAAACATTTGCAGAGCGCCTGTTAAATACCAGGCATGTGAGGCCTGATATTTAAAATACAACTTCCTATTGATAATTTGCTTAAAACTCTAATTGTTAATCTCAAAAAAAAATATCCCTGGCACTTCTTTTCTTTAAACAGACATCATAAGACCTTCACATATTTTCAAAGTCACATTCCTTTTTGTTCTTCTGAGCAAATACTGAGAAACTCTCTTTTTTTCCAAAGGTACATTTGATCTCTTAAAAAAAAAAAATACATTGACCTCTTTCCAAATGCATATCAATTTTTATCTCAAAGTCACACTTGTCAGGAATAGAATGTTCTTCCTCCCCAGGAGATCACAGAGAATGTTTAGAATGGTCCAAGGAATGGGAGAAATGGGGAGGAGGATATCCAGGCATAAAAGTGGGTTTGCTATTCAGATGTCTGATGGAACTAGAGGGCTTTGATCTGAGTCTCTCAAAGCGAGGCATGGTCCTCCTTCCTCTTGCATCTCCATTCTTTGACTAACAAGGTTAAATTCTGCACCATGAACCCAGAAGAAAATAAACAACCCTGTTTTCAGATGCTACTGAGCATGGGACACACTCAACCTCATTTCTCTGTGGGTACAACCTTCTCTTAGTTGTGTTTCCTCCAGCATTTTCTTTTTTTTTTTTTTTTAATAGTCAAGAATTTATTAAAGTTTGGGGGCTGGGAAGATGAGATGGCTCAGTGGTTAATACTGGTTACTCTCCCATAGCACATTGGTTCAATAGCACCCACATGGCAGCTCCAGGGTTATCTTCATCTACGTGAATGGTGCCCACAGGAGTTTCTCCAGCATTTTCAAGCTTTCCTTGTTATTGCCATTGTCCCCACCAAAGTATTTGGAAGTTTTCAAAGTTAGCTATCTAGTGACTAGGAAGGGCTCTAGTCAAGGGAGTCTATCGTCTCCTCCTCCCTGTGGGAATGGTTCTCAATCTGTGGGTCGCGACCACTGGTGAATCTAACAAGCCTTTCTTAGGAGTTGCCTAAGACCATTGGAAAAATGCACACACACACACACACACACACACACACACACACACACACACACCTGCACACATACACATACATATATTAACATTGTGATTCATAACAGTAGAAAAATTACAGTTATAAAGTAAGACAAAAATAATTTTATGGTTGGGGAATCACAGTGACATTAGGGAGTCTATTATAGGGTCTACTAAAAGGCATTTGGAAGGTTGAAAACTACTATTCTAGCTCCTCTCCTTGAGGAGTTTGAGCTTTACAGGTGCTGTCTGAACACTTAATCCTCCTCTTGGGGCTTGCCTGTATTTGGCTCAGTTGCTCTTCCCAGTACTTCTATGAACCCCAGTTTGGAGATCTGGGAAACAGGTCAGGGAATCAGTGAAAGGTAATCTGACCAGTCCATACCACAGCCAGGGACTGACTGAAATGAGATATCATCTGTGTTCTCAAGACGCCAAGCTCCCTGGTACCCACAACTCGTGAGAAGCATTTGATTTCGCATGGAGGCCCATTGCAAGCATGTCCTGTTTTCTACCAAAGTATTTACAACAGAGAAAGCATAAAGAAAAATACCCCATATCTACAACTTCAAGGCTGGAGTTTAACTGATATATATATATGCTCTTTAGCTCATCTTAAGAAACATTGACACCTGGACGTCTAAAGAACTGTCCAGGTTTTCTATTGCAATGTCTGTAACCAGCCTAAATATTTAGATTTAATATAAATTATCTGTGTGTGGGTATATGCATGTGTGTCTACACATGTGTGTGTGTGTGTGTCCACATGTGTGTGTATGCATGTGTGTGTTACCTCTGGGAATGCGTGTGAAGAACAGAACAGAACTTCTGGTGTCTTTCTCTACTCTTCTCCACCTTGTACTTTGAGGCAAGGTCTCTCTGAGGTAAAGGGAAAGTTGACTTTTTCTACTAGGCTCAACCAGTGAGCTCTCAGGATCCAGTCTCTGTTCCCCAAGTACTACTGACTGTGGTTGCCTGAGTACTCATACCCATGCTTTGTTTTTCAATCTGGTCTTAATGCTTGCAGAGAAAGCATTCTTTCAGACTGAGCTCTCTCCCCAGTCCCCATTCACTAAAAGGTATTTTGTTTGACAAAGAACTCGTCTATGCATGGGACAATATTGACTGAGACAATCCCTGGAAGGACTGCAAGAAGCCTCTGCAAAGAGTCTTGCTGCAGAGCTCTCATCTGCAAGCTGCCCCAGGACTGTTAGGCCACAGAATGCCTAGGCTCCCTACAGTATGGTCAATTGATTTTGAAAGTGAGTCTGTTTAGGGAGTTGGGAAGAACCCAAGGCAACAAGAATGAGGAAAAATAAAAACCGGAGGGCAAGCCATGTGACAGACTTTCACCCACAGCAATGCAGGCATGCTCCATAAAAGAGTGATTCTTATAAATGCCTTATAAAAATCCCAGAGAAAAGAAATGCAATGCCTAGGCGCTCTCACAGAAAAATATACGGAACTACAGAATCAGCGTATCTGAGTGGGGAGACACAAGGGTGGGAAAGTGTGACTAACTTGACGTGGTAACTCCCATGCTGATTTCTCTTTGCTTGTTGGAGTCAGAATAGCTACCTTCTCTCTCTTGCTCTCCTCCTAACCAAAGCAGAACTTTTTAGTACAAACCATTGCAAAGTGAGCCCTGTCCTGTCCAGCTGGTCCATGGGTTAAGAGTCATCAAGGATCATGGACCACTCATGTTAGTGAATGGAGGCTTCCTCCACAACTAGGGTGGATTAAATTATGCCATCCATTGTCAGATGATAAATGACTGAACAAAAGGGAGGGATTATCTCTGTCCTGTGAGTTTAAAGTGAACTTGCCTGCTTGTTTGTGCCCTTTTCATTTGTAATAGTATCTGATTAATTAATGAATCCAATGAACATTAAATGTGTACTACATTTGTGCACTGTATTCAAATCTCCCAGATAATTAATACCCATTTACGTTTACAGATCTGGATGCTTCAGTACCCAAGCATCACTGGAATATTGCTTCAAGGGTGACTTTTTTTGTTGTTGTTATTTCAATTGCTGTTCATTTTGAAAACTGATACATAGCAAACAAGCAGGCCACAAAGATTCCATTGAGAAGCCCAAGTCAATCCAAGACTGTTTAGCTGTGTGCTTTTATGATTGCTTTCTCCTTGATCCAAATCACAGCTGATTATGTAAACTTGCATGCAACGTGAATACTTGATTTCCACCACTTGGGATGGTATAAACCCATCTCCACCATAGCCGTTGACAATTTCCCTCTGATTAAAGGAGATCGGATTCTTTCCAAAAAGCCAGTTGGTGTGTGGTACATAAGAGAATAAAATGATGTGGCTCAGAGTGGTCCAGACATAGCTTCTGGGGAGGAATTTTTATTTCAGCATAGTGCTTGATCTGTGGGGCTGCGAGATTTGAAACTGGGTTAAGCATTGTCTCTGATAACAAGTAAATGGAAAGGCTGAGTGAGTGGTGTCCTTTGATCAGAGAGAAACACAATGGAGCTGCCTTGTGGTACAGGATCACACAGTATAAATCACCTGTAAGATCAATACCAGTGAAAGCCTGCCAGGCATCTCTATTGAGTTGAGACAAAGACAATATGGGACACCATCCTGGAATTTAAGATTCCATATCCTTTGCCTGTGTTTTCCTCTCTCCTGTGAATGTCTGATCCTGTGCTGAAAGGTGTGCATTAAAAAATAAAATAAAATAAAATCCATACCTATTCCACCAAGTTAGAACTTACTCAATTCATACCAGCTTCTGCAAATCTCTTAGAAACTCTTGTGCACCAACCTACTGGAAGAGCCATGCAGATTTTCGCTTTGACTAATAGAGTCAATGAAGGTCAGGTCTGTTCCTATCTGGAAGGATACTTCTTAGACCAACATCTGCTTTCCTACTGAAGTAAATAGGATAGAATGAAATCACATAGCTTTGGGGCTAGGGAGATGGCTCAGTTAGTAAAGTGCCTGCCATAAAGCATGATGAGCTGGGTTCAAGTCCCCAACACGCATGTAAGGGCTGGGCATGGTGCCATGTCTATGTAACACCTGTACTAGGGAAGCAGACGAGTGTATCTGTAGGAATCATTGTTCCTATCTGAATGATTGAGCTCCAGGTTGAGAAAAATTCACCCTACTCCTCCTCACACTCAGGTTCTCTCCTCCAACACTTAGATGCTCCAGGTAGAAGAAGTGATACGCTGAGAAATCAGACTAATTCCACTTATAAACATAAGGCATTGTGCCCATAAGCACCCCGTGGAAACACATCGACCAGATTTCTTCAGATGCCATTTGGATACCGCAGATATCTTGCATATCTGTGCAGGAAATACAGGTCATTTAGTACTTCCAGATGACATTGGTTGGGAACTGTACAAGCCTGGCAGGCATGTCCAGCTTTTAACATGGCAACAGGATACTCGTGTCATTCACAAAGGCTTTTCTCAGGAACCATGTAGGTAGAACATGAAGGATGTGCTGCTAACTTGAGTCAGGGAAAGCCAAGGAGGCCTCTACCCTATGCAAAGAGTTACAGGCTGAGAGTGAGAGAAATAGGCTTCCTCAGGAAAGGGCGCAATAACTGGTTATCCAGTGCCAAGTGGTCAGCTCTGAAGACATACACAAAAGTAACATGCAGATCATTATATTTAGGAATGTGTGTGTGTGTGTGTGTGTGTGTGTGTGTAAGTGAGTGTATGCATATATGTGCACATATGCATGTACAACAAAAATTTTACAAAGATATGCTTCAAAGATAGCAAGGAGGGGTATATGAGAGGATTTGGAGGGAGGAAAGGGAAGGGAAAATGGTACAACTATAATATAATGTCAAAAAAATAAGAGAAATAATTTTTTAAAAAAATTGCAAGTAGTCCAGGCTTGACATTAAAATATTCTGGAGGTTGAGAAATAGCTCAGTAGTCAAAAACACTACAAAAGTTCTTGCAGAGGACCAAGGCTTGATTCCCAGCACTTATATGGTAGCCCATGATTGTCTGTAACTGTATTTCAGGGAAGCTAGCACCCTCTTCTGGCCTCCACTGGCACTGCAAGCACATGATGCACATACACACATATAGACACTCACTCACATACATAACATTGAAAAGAAATAAACTAGGAGGCAGAGTTAGCAAAATTACACAACAAAAATTCCCCATGTGATGTAAGCCCATTTTCAAGATCAGATAAACTAAGCCAGCCAGGTCTTAGCTGAGGTCTCTCACAAGACCAGCTGGCTGGCACCAGTTTTATTTGGGGGACTCCAGTACAATAAAAAGGAAAAACTACCCAAAAGATGGAAAAGCTATGCTTTAAACAGTTTTATTTTAATATTCTATGCTTCCTCATAATGCAGTAACAAATCAAATATAGACAAACTGTGCACAAAATTAATTCAGAGTATACATTAAAGAGATGGACAGACTTACTAGTGTCCTTTCACAGTCTGGTTTATGGGAGGGAGGTCTGGACTCTTTGCATTTGAGGAAAAAGGTACACTAAGCCTTTTGGTTGCGGTTGTTACTGAGACCTGGACAGGATCATTTTCAGACCTGCATTGGTGCACTTAACTGGCTCAGAAATGAGAAATTATAGGACATAGGAAAGAAAAGTAACACATACACACACACACACACACACACACACACACACACACTACAGTCTGACTTTTGAAGCCTTTTAGCAGCTGAAAATCAAGAATTCTAACAATTAATAACACTTGTTTCAGGCCTTTCTCTCCTTCCAGCTGTGCAGCAGCAATTTTCTAGGAATCTCACCAGGAACCACTTTTATAGTGTAAGATATGAGCCAAACTCCTCATGCAACACTAGTGACTAATGATTTTATTTCATGAGATTATAATCCTATCTGAAGCACCTCAGAAGCCTCCTTATAATCTAAGTTGTTGACAAAAAGGGGAGGTGTTTCTGACCAACCCTTTGAGATAAACCTGGGGAGCCACCAAACCAGTATGTATGGTGAATGCTAAGACCTTTAATGGCAACTCAACCTTAAGAAGGTCCTGCCCATGCTCCGCCCACCCCTGTACTCTCCCTTCTCCTATGTTCCCCCTGCCCCCATGCTCCTACCATGCCAGTGCTTTTCTTTCTATTTTTAGTCAATCTTTACTTTATACTGGCTCATCCTGAGATTCTTTTTGGTGGTTTGGTCAAGTATATAGATCTAACAGAGTTGAGGTCCCTAAGAGATTGTGTAACATTGTGGAGCTGTGCCTCTGATCCTGCTGTTCCAGACACTCGAAGAATCTTTAAGTGAACCACATGTCTACTGGAAAATGCATTTTGCTTGTTTTAAGTCAGCATGTCAAAACTGTGATATTCACAAGCAAGGCTGAGTTTTATATGAGGACTCAAAAGATCTTCCTTGCTGTGCCTCCTCCCATGGGCAGCTTCCCCTCCCTCTCCCCCGCATACCCGGAGGAAGCAGAAATCTCTGGTCAACTTCCAGCAGGCCAGGAGCTGTGTCTCAAAGTTACTGTTTTCTCTCTCTCTCGCTCGCTTGCTGTCTGGTAGCTGGCATCAGGTCCATTCACCCTCACACTGAGACTGTTTATCCAAACAGGAAAAAAAGAAAAAGAAAAAGAAGGGAAAGAAAAGCCAGGCAGTGGGGGTGCACACCCTTAATCCCAGCACTTGGGAGGCAGAGGCAGAGGCAGAGGCAGGTGGATCTCTGAGTTCAAGGCCAGCCTGTTCTACAGAGTGAGTTCCAGGACAGCCAGGGCTATACTTTCCTGGTCTCGAAAAACAAAACAAAACAAAACAAAACAAAACAAAACAAAAAAAGAAAGAAAGAAAAATGAGTTTTGCTTGCATACCTCTATGAAAATTAGATTAAAAACAAAAACTGGCTAAAAGATTTGCTTATTTCAAGAGAGGGTTCTACTGATGCCGACCTTTTATCTAACACTTCCATCTAAGAACACAGTAATAATCAGTTTGATCTATGTAAACTAAGTGCAGCCAACCCTCCACAGCCCCACTTCCCTCAGTCTGGATACATGGGTCTCCATTCTCTCTCTTCAGTAATATTCATAATTCTCATGAAAATGAGTCCTTTTTACTCAATGACAATTATAGATGTAAATGTGTTTTTTGAGAGCCATGGGAAAAGGAGACAGGGGGAAGGAGATTAAAACACATCTGTTTTCTTTTGTTAAGATGAAGATTTTAGTCTGGAAGTACCATTAAAAATTAAAATAAACATAAAGAGTTGCATAATTATACTCTCCAACATTTTCTAGGACCTCATTGTTTGTCAAGTTTTGTCTCAGGAATGCTCAGACAACCATCTCACTCAGTTTCCACTGCAAGGAGGGAGAGGCGGGAACTGTAATTCCAGTTCCCAGATTGGAAAATGGGCCCTCGAGAATATGCCTCTGGGGGCTGGAGAGAGTGACAGCTCAGCAATTAAGAGCACTTACTGCTCTTGCTGATGACTGGAGTTCAGTTCCCAGCACCCACATCAAGTGGCTCAAACCACCTCGAAGTCCAGCTCCAGGGGATCCTACGCCCTCTTCTGGCCTCTGTGGACAATGCAGTTATGTGCAATGCTACATATTGACTGAGATTCTTAACAACAAACTCCATTCTTTGTCAAAGTTCTCTCTTTGCTCATTTAGGAATATCGGCCCATTCAACCCTTTTGCTATCCCCCAAAGATCCAGTTTTGTCCTCGCCTCAACCCTAGGACATACTTGAAGGCATATCTTTCTGATGACTCTGAAGCCCCTTCACAAATCACCCTGCAATGTGTAAATCAGTTTCTATAGAACCAAGGAAGCTGCACTGTGTCTCTTTCAGTATTCCAACATTTAGGAGGCTGAAACCAACATAATTCCTGATGATTTTTTTTTTTTAGAAAAATAAATATTTAGAACTTTGAAATGAAAATCTCTTCTGTGAAATTTGGTAGAGAGGAAACAGAAGACACACAATTCAGGGGCTTAACCTGCAGTCCTCTGGGCACCTTGAAATGTCGCCTCCCCTTTATTATCCTTGGGTGAACCTGTTAAGAATGTTAGCAGGAGAAGAATTTCTCAATGGGAGCAGCATGCTAGTAGAATCCTGTCAGAGTCTGTTACAGGATAAAATTTTCCTTTCCTTTGATGGGACCTTTTATGGTGACCTCGGAGGTGTGGTGGAGAGCTCTGCAATGAAACTCTGATGGTTTGTCTATGTTCAACCCAGGGAGTGGCACTATTAGAAGGTGTAGTCCTATTGGAGTCGATGTGGCACTGTGGGTGTGTACTTTAAGACCTTCATCCTAGCTGCCTAGAAACCAATATTCTGCTAACAGCCTTCTTCAGACGAAGATGTAGAACACTCAGCTCCTCCTGCACCATGCCTGCCTGGATGCTGCCATGCTCCCACCTTGATGATAATGGACTGAACCTCTGAAACTGTAAGCCAGCCCCAATTAAATGTTGTCTTTAAAAGAGTTGCCTTGGTCAAGGTGTCTGTTCACAGCAATAAAACCCTAACTAAGACAGAAGCCAAAGGGGATGTGGGTGAAAAAGAGATGTCTAGGACCAAAAGGATTTGAAGCAGAGGTATCTTTTAACATGGGTACTCAGTGTGATTCTGGCCTAGAGGCATGAGCAGCCTCATCCTCAGCACTGGGCCTTTGGGTGTTCATACACAGCCCATTCACCTTACCCCGTAGTGTTAAATCCAGTGTGGGCTGGACCCCACAAATGTCAATCCTTTCAGCATATTATCATAACCCTGCAAATCTTGTTTGCTTTTTAAAAATCACCCAAACACACCCAAGCCCACCCCTGCTTAGCCTCCAAAATCAGAGGGCACTGGTGCACTCTGGCGACAGCTGAGACTCTTCCTGGGTTTATGGTTTTCTTTTATTTTGAATATCACTCATTTTTTTCTAGAAATGTTTTGGTTTTTGTTGTTGTTTTTGTCATTTTTTTTTTAATTTAATGAAATAATCACAGATGTTCTGTCCTTGACATGCATATAATTTTATATCCTGCTCATTTTCTCTAATAGGGTAGTAAACATGGATATTACTGTACCACCCTGAGCACAGTTTTAATGTATTAGTGTTTTTAAGTATAGGATGAGCTGGCCATAGGTCTTTCCTCTTTTTATATTCCTTCTCTTTGTAGTAAAAAAGTTTATGAAGATGCAAATCTATTTTCTCACACAGAAATCTAAGCCTCAAGCCTTACCCCTTATAAATGCTAACATCTGCTTGATCCCAGAGAGAATTTTTTTTCTCTGAGATGAAAGTTGCCATTCTAGGTAAAATTATATTTGCTTACCCTATTAGCAATGCACTTTTACTTAGGCTATGGGAATCCACATTAAACACAAAAGGGAGGTATGTAACTAGCTGACAAAGAGAAAATGAAGCCTGCAAACACAGTTAAATCCAGCAAACTTGAGGACACAGTTTAGAGTCAATGCAGAAAATAATTGTTAAAAATTAGTGATAAAATTAGATGTAGCCACTGGACTACATAGAGAGAACCATGATGGTGAGGAATATGTAACGTGGAGGCGTTTATAATCTATTTTATGGACTTTTCCTTTTACACTGGGTCCTGGCAGCAAAATTGTGGGGTGGGCACTGTCCAGGGTGCTGGATTCAAAGATTGAGACTGTGTTCAAAGTTCTCATCCGGATGGCAGAATCAAGCACTGCCCACATACTAAATAAAGGAGGAATTGTGCTAGGTCAGGAGGATCTAGCAAGAAAGGAACTTGATTATGCAAGTTTAGAGTGGCAGGATTAACCCCTCTTATATCAAAACAGACCTGGATGTAACTTTTAAGCCTCAAACCACACACATTTTCTCTACTATGCAGTAAATCCGAATCCACTGCAAGATTTACAGTATTCCCTATTATTTTACTTGATCTGTTGCTAAAAGGTGAAGTTTAATATCCAGAGGCATAATTTGTACACGTTTAACACCATTAGAAGTATGTAATCCCACCCAACCCAAATTACGTGCTCTCCAAACCAGGAGACTGAGTGGGGCTTTTCAATGATTCTGCCCTCATTGTCTGTCTGTTGGTCACCATTTGACAAGCTCACAGCAATGCTGTTATGAAATTGCATTTCCTTCCCTGCCACTTTTGACAGCTCTTTTTCCACCTTGGCAATAATAATTTGTAGTTCAAGGTTTGCAAAGCAAAACATTCCCCGTGGAATACTCCCACTGAGTGTATTGTGGCGTTTTGGAAGAGGGAGGGTTACTTAAAGAAGGGGGATTTCTGTGAGGAAGCAGAGCTCTCAATTCTGACCCCTGTATTTATTCCAGATTAAGTAGGCCCGAGCTGGGGTCTGAAAAGATGGCTCAGAGGTTAAATGCTTTCCCAGAAGCCCTAGGTTTGAGTCCTGGCATGCCTACAGCAGCTCATACCTGCCTGTAACTGTAAAGGTCTGACCTCCGCTGGCACCAGGCATGCATGTGGTGCATAGGCACATTTGCAAGCATGCATGCACACACACATATAAAATGATGTATTTTTTTTCTAAAAAGAAATCCCAAGCTACTTGTCATATATAAATGTCCCAAAGAATATATCATTCCCTGGCAAACCACTGGCCACTCGGGTTAACATGTGGGTCTATATCTTGGTCTGCAATGTTCCTGTTAGCAAGCTTTCTGCCACTATGACAGAATGCCTGAGAAGATGAAAGGGCAGGGATTTATTTTGGTTCATGGATTTGGAAGTTTCATGGGCATACGGGTTCCATTATTTCTGAACTGAGGCAGAGCCTAATGGTGGGGGAGGGAAGCTACTGATCTCAAGAAACAGAAAGGGAGAGGAAGGAATGATGGAAAGGAAGAGAAAGGGGTGATGGAAAGGGAAAGAAAAAACATTCCTTTCAAGGCCCCCCAAGGACTTATTTCCTCCAATATAGTCCTTTTTTCCTAATGTTTAAATACACACACACACACACACACACACACACACACACACACTCATGCACACAAGCATACATATACACATGCACACATGCACGATCAACTCCCTGCAGTACCACAATCTGGAGATTAAGTCTTCAATGCATAAGGCTTTGGAGATGGTATTTCAGATCTAAGTACTAGCCCCACATCACAAGGTTTCACTGTAATGTGTAAATAGATCATATATGAGGGTTTCCCTGCAGCAATATTTTCTTTGTGACGCTGCTCTGTTTTAAACTATGCAAGCACCTGGTACATTGTGAGGGACTTAGCAATTTGCTGATTGTATAGAGAGACAGTGTATTGCCTACTTCAGGAACCAGCAAGATGGCTCAGTGGGTAAAGGTGCTTGCCACAAAGTGTGACAAGCTGAGTTTGATCCCTGGCATGCACATGACAGAAAGAGGGAATAGACTTTTTCAAGTTTGTAGTCTGACCTCCACACAAGCACTGTGGCACACACAGGTCTATTCCCATACAGGTACCAGTCCCCAAATCAATAAACTTTAACAAACTGAAGGGATTAACTTTGAAAGCCAAAGACCATCCACCAGTCATCGGTATTCCTAGTGACTCCTGGATGTGGTGCTTCTTAAGCCGTACATCATCAGAGAAACAAGACCTGATTCTCTCTAGAATTTAAGGACGATCTGCTACTAAGAGCCCTCACACAATGCCCCTGCCTCTATCCTGTTCACCCTCTTCTGTAATTTTGCATACGTGAGCTTGGGTCTGAAACTGCGGCAACCAAGCAGACCTAGAAACTGGATGATCATCCACAGATGTGGAATCTTTCACTTCACCTACTGGCTATCCTGCTGGGACACAGTGCTTACTTTCTAAATACAGGCGTTCTATTTGTTGGCAAACAGAATTTATGGATGATATGTTTGCAAAATAAGTCAGCACTGACAAAGTTAGCTCACAAATTCTACATGGTTTTACAAGAGCAGGTGGTTTTGATTTGATTTAAAAACAAAACAAAACAAAAACAAAAAAACAAAAACACCATGAACCCCCATTAGCATATAGCAGGTCACCGGGTAAATTCAGTAAAAACACAATGAAGGATCATCTTAATAATGATTCTGAGGTGGGTGAGCACCTTGACCAAAGTCACCAGGCAATGTTCACCATGATCAAGGTCATACAGAACCTGCTCCTATCAGAGCCTAAGCTGAACTCGACTCTTTTGAGGCCACTGTGGGCAGAGGGTTCTCCTATCTGTCCTAAACTTGCCTGTGATCCATGAGCACATTGAAGGTACAAAACACACATCAAATTTCAGCTGAGTCTCTTCTAACTCTGGCAGTTCAGACCTGTGGGGGCCCCACTCTGTTGGAACATCAGAGGTCAAGGCTTACCACCGAGCCAGCCTCTGCCCTTCCCTTGCCTCCAAACCTTCCATCTCTGGCTTTCTCAGCTGTAGGGTGTGTTGGTTAGGCAAGGTCTGAACCTCTCTAAGGGCATGGAGACCATCATAAAAATTAGTGTTGTCATAAGTTGCAAGCTGGGTGTGAAACTGTGTTCTGGAACTCACTCTGTAGACCAGGCTGACCTCGAACTCAGAAATCCGCCTGCCTCTGCCTCCCAAGTGCTGGGATTAAAGGCATGCGCCACCACCACCCAGCTATGATCTCTCTTTTAAGCTACTTTCTTTCTACACCCCTGTTTCCTAGATCTGCATTAACTACTCAGACCCCCAAATTAAGACAATTCTGCACATGTTGGTCTGGACGATGCCGATCATTCTGTTCTAAAAGCCAGTCACAGTCCTGAAGACAATGATCTATAGGGACTTTGAAACAAACCAAGGGACTTCTAAGACGGTTTTCAGTGAAGCCTGATACAGAATGTCTGAATTTATGCAACTTAAATATATGCCAGATCCAAGTTGAAAATCCCATGTCTTTGAAGGCAAGTAGCTTTTATCTCTTTATTTGAAAGCTTTATGGAAAATAATGTGTGGAATGTGGGTCTGGTTAAAACCTCATTAAATCGAAACCAAGAGCATTATTGACTAACAGTCTTCTGTCAAGAAGAGAGAGGAAACACCAGATCAAAAGCTATTTATTCTTTCGCTCTCAAGATTGTTACATGTTATCAGCATTTCCAGCTTATTCTCATCAATATCCTTTCTACAAAATTTCTGCAGGTGACTTCCTCAAAGCCTGTTATTTTATATAATCACTTTGAAGAGTATTCATAGGCAAATACTTCACTCCAGTCTTCTTAGATAGTGACAGGTTCCCTGTGAGTGGTAGTTCCTCAGAGCTCAGCTCATGGCTGGGACCCTATGAGATTCACTTCAAAACATACCTCACTATGAGACTTCCAGGTACCTCCTTACATATGCACATGTGGCCATAATATAAATCCCTTCCACTTGAGTGCCCATATACTAGTGCATGAGTGCATGAGCATTTTTTTAAAATGTATAATTGATATTTTACAATAGTCTGTGTGCTTAATCTTGCATGAAGTGAAGTTCTCAGTAAACCACTGTATCAGTGTTAAAGACCCTTCAAGGTTGGATGATTGATTAGAATTTCCATGGCATGTTGCAGGTCCTGAAGCAAATTATCTTGGGCTATTTTTAGCTGTTTAATGGTCATTTGTTGCCATCTCTGTGCTTAACTCATTGTCCTTATGATGATCAAGTGAAGGCTTTTGAAGTATGTTAAAAGATCACCAAGACAAATGTCATCATGAAGTAACAACAGAAATACCTTCATTTAGCTGCAGTCCACCTACCTGATGTCCTTAACAGTGTACTTGAAAAAACAAAGCCTCCATTTATGGTTTGTCTGTTATTCTGTAACTATAAAATGTTTGTAAAACCATTTCCACATTGGAACATGTTATTTAAGACAAAACTGCTCACTAATATTTGGCTCAAGAATAAATTATGTTTTATCCCATCTGAGATAAGAGCTAGATTTTACTTCAATACCAGCCTGCCTTCTGGTATTTTATTTAACCATAAGAATTTCCAAAAACACGAATGGGCATAAACTCCCCCAGTTAAGCACAAATGTACTGTGTCCTCTCATGTCTGGTGGATGCTGCTAATAGTGGTTGTCCTGAGTTTACACATGGGTCTCTCTCTGCCAGACTGAGGGTTCTGCAAGAAAAAAAAATGGTGCCTTATGTCTTGTCCTAGGATCAAGCATGGGAAACTGTACCACAGTAGGTTCCCAGTCAGTGTTTAGCACATGCAAATAAGCAAAGGTAGCTCAGTGAAAGCAAATAGGCCCATCTGCTCAGAGCTTGAACTAGTAGGGGAGTCTGCCACTAGCATACATGTGCATGTTACATGTATGTGTGCAGCAGAGATTTTGGTAGACAGAATGGGGAGTGTGGAAGACCTACATGGAAAACTAGCATTTCAGGTGCACTGTGATTGGAGGCTTTCGATGAAGCTTTGGCTGAGCTAACCAGAACCAAGACACCTTATGTTACACTCACATCCCTCTTGATGAAATGAAAAGCAACACAGGAGAGGAAGTGTTCATTTAACGTAAAATTGCATCATATCTGGGAAGTCAAGGTGGGAACCTAAAACTGCTCACATTACCCATCCATAGTCAAGAGCAGAGACAAATGAATGTGCACATGCTGCCTGCTTGCTCATGCTCAGCTAGCTTTCTTTACTCTTACACAGTTCAAAGCCCAGCCTAAGGAATAATGCCACCCACATTCAGGGTGGGACTTGCCTCCTCAATAATTGAGGCAAATACCCATAGACACGCTCACAGGCCAGTCTGACCTAGACCATTTATTCCTCTACTGAGGTTCTAGTCTCTGGTGCTTCACAGTTGTGTATGTTGACATTCAAAACCAACCAGCACATGTCCCAGAAGGGAGGGGATGAGTGGTGGGTACTGATGTCACAGCTGAGACTATCACACACCATCTTGCATACTATACTATCTCGTTGAATAAAGCCAACAAATTCTGGAGATTTTCTAGCGTCTCCTTTGTATCATCTTCGGTTTTGAAGACATGTTCTCTAGATGTATTGGTTGTAGTTCTCTAAAGGAACCGAATTGATGAGATGAATATATATTTGAAGGAGTTTTTTTTTAGCTTGGCTAACAAGCTGTGGTCCAGGCAGCATAACAATGTCTGTCTTACACCAGGAAGGCTGAGAATTCCCAAGCTTTTTGGTCCACATGGCTGAATAGTTATAGTCTGGTACTGGAGGCTTAGGAGATTCTTAGAGAGCCCCCCTTGTCTTCAGTCCATGTTGGAATCCTGAATAAGTTAAATGTAATACTGGATGCAGTAACAGAATAGATGAACATGCCAGTATTAGTGAAGGCAAGCAGACAAAAAGCAAAGTTTTCTTCTTCTATGTGGGTCGACACCAGAAAGTGCAGCTCAGGTTTAGGGTGGGGCTTCATGCTTCAAATAATTCGATTAGGAAAATCCTTCCCAGGAGTGCACACTAGCTTTGTTCTACTTGATTCCAGGTGTGGTCAATGTGACAACCAAGATTAGCCATCGACATTCATTCCACAGACATTTCATATCCACATCTCAACAGGACTGAGTTTAGTCTCCTCTCACACACGTATGTTATAAAAAGTACAACTGAAAAAAAGCAGAAGGAATTCCATCAGTCCAGGTTGTCTAGGCTAGGGGATGTCTTTTCAGAGTATCTCTGTGGGTACTCTGCATTTTTAAGTGGTGTTAAAATAGATGGCTTTGGGTTTGCTTAAAAATCTCCCAGGGGGATTCAGTGAGAAGAGCACAGATCTCCACCTTCATATTCATCTGCCCAGAGTGGCCTGAGCTACCCTGTTTCCCTTCATATCCTTGTTAAAGAGACACAAGGAGACCCTGGACTGTGCTGGTTGAGCAGGGGCAGAGGTAAGGGGAGGCTTTATCTCAGGCATCAATGCTATTGAGGGATTCTGGGCCTTAGGCACTGATCACAGCATGCTAATGAGCATGAACTCCTCTGGTTCAGCCTGGACAACGATAGCACAAGATGAGGATTATCACCTGCCTACTGCCTATACATCAGGATACAGACACTGTCCTTAGTTCCCATTCAGCTCAACTCGTTACTCAGTCTCTCACACCTCAGCCCCTCAAACCCATCTGACCATTGGTGAAACTACCATTGCTGACATGAGGCCAATACCTCAAGACTTTCCCCCAGGAAACCCATCTGAGAGATGGGAACAAGAGCCGTGACACAGAAGTCTCTGGGGTTATTGGTATGTGACTTTGTGCATCTTCCCCGATCTTTAGAAACAGGTAACACGCCTCACTCATTGTGGAGTGGCCAACTCCACAATTTCAATAGCTTCCCATTCATTATGTCTTCTTCTGCCCCCAGCTTGGAACTCACTCTTGCCTGGATACATAGAATGTTCACTGTCAACATCATAGAGGTAACTAACCCCAGGCTGAATCCCTGGGTGGAAAAGAGGCATTCTGAACATAGATATGTGTGCTGCCTTTGTCTTCACTTAAAAACATCAATGGGGTTAAACCAGCATAAAGCTAAATGCCGAAGAGATAACACGTAAGGCTTGAGCCCTAAACCTATCAAAGTAATGAAACTAGGGATTTAAAAAGAAACCCACTCCAGATAGGTCCTGAAATTAGGATAGGTCAGGGGTGGATTTTGAACCCCAGAAAGGCCACCGAGACTCTCTTCTCTTTTAAAAATGAGGGCTTAAGACAGAATGCCTACCAACATCTTTGACCATACCAACATGAACACCCCCAATCTGCTATGATCTTAGAGGCCATCTTTTGTCTTTAGACTGTGGAAGGGGAAATAGTCATAGCATGGCTGTGAAGCCTTCTGAGAGTGCTTCGCCCATTACTGCAAACTAAGAGAACAGGAACAGGGAGAGGAGGAAAAGGAGGGAAAGATGGGAGAAGGAAGAGAGGAAGGACAGAGAGGATCATGGGAAAGAGGGAATTAAAAGGAGGGAAGGAAGGAGTGGCTCAGACAGCTTCCTATTGCTGAGATAAAGCAGAAACCAAAAGCAATGTGAACAGGAAAGTGTTTATTTCTGAAAACAGCTCATACTTCATCACTGAGGGGAGCTAAAGCAGGAATGTGTAGGCAAGAACTTGGAGGCAGGAACGCGGAGGCAGGAGCTGACGCAGTGGCCATGGAGGAATGCTGCTTACTGGCTTGCTCCCCATGCTTGCTCAGCCTGCTTTTCTATATCCTATTATCACCTTCCCAGACATGGCTCCACCCACAGTGGGCTGGGCTGTCTTGTGGGGATCCCCAACTGCATGAAGAGATAAGAGTGAAAACCGGGTGCAGACTGACTTTATCCACCTGGATCAGACCTCACAGAGTCTAATGCCTGACAATTCATTGCTAGAGCATTTAAAACAATACAATTTGGGGAAATGTCTCCAGGCAACAATTAGTCCAGCTCCAAGCTATAACGCTTATGGTGTGACTATCTAAGAACTTGTTTACAAAGTACGCATGACCATGAAGGTGGGTTCTTTAGCTAACAGCCTAGAGCCTAGCAAGCATAGTCTCTGATGATAACATAGAGGTCAGCAGGCCATAAAGTACATGTGACATCTCCCCTAAGGATGAAATGGTCCAGGGAAGGAAGAGTCTAGAATATTCTATCTGGGGAATTAGGGCAAGGTCTGCCTCTGTAGTAAAACTGGGTGAAGTCTGCCTCCACAGATAGCAAAAAGATCAGCAGGTCGTTAAGGAAATTTTCTCTCAGATTCCTGGATGGAATGCAGGTATTTGAATTTATCTCCTCCATTGATGAGACACTCGTGATTATCACTCCTGGTTCTCTGAGTGCTCCTCTCTGCATATAAGGACCTCTGTGTCCCTCATTCACATCAATCTATCGAGAAAATACCCCACAGGTCAATCTGATGGAGGCAATTCCTCTGCTGACGTTCCCTCTTCCCGGATGATCATAACTTGTGTTAAGCTGGAAAAAAAAATAATCAACATAGCTGGGAAGGAAGGAAAGGAGAGAAGGAAGGAAGGAGGGAGGGACAGAGGAAGGAAGAAGTCAGTGAGTCTGTAACATCGTATTTTTTATTCAACTGGAAGAAACCAAGGCTTGTAAGAGCTGCGGAGAAGCGGAACACTGAATGTCCAGCTTCCGCTTTAAGTTTACAATACCTCACTGCTGAAATGTATCCATTCCTTGAAACAAGATCCTACCTGTTGCTTCCACTCAGTGACTCAACCCCAAGAAACTTAAAACAACGTACTTTCTTTCCATTGCACGGAAGAAACAAAAACCTGGCCAGGTTCTAAAATCGTGCCTGGCAAGCCAGTTTGTGCAGTAAGGATTGTTCAGCCAGCCCGTATCCCAGATAACGTAATAAAAATGCCTGTGCCTTGCAAGCTGGATGGAGATGCACTCTTGTAATTAGATTCATTAGCTTCAGATCCGCATTCTAATAACACCTGTCTAGCGGAAGCGTGCTTGTTTTCCAAATCTCATTCTTTAAACCAGCTTAATTTAGGTACACACTCTTTTAAAAATCATCTCAGTTGTCGTAATATTAAAATTAAATATGCAAAATAAGTAATTTTATACAAAGCCTTTCAGAAAGCCCTTCACATCTGGTCTGCTCGTAACCATGAATGCAAAATAGCACTTTACAATTTCATCAGCCGAACGAGCAGAACGGATTTAAATTTGTGTGCAGCTATTTTGCATGGCACACCTTGTGGCTCTGATTTCTCACGCTGGAACTACTTAATTTCCTAACGCAGAATGTGACTTCTAATGTAAATTGCATTTCTCTGTATAACTGTAAGCCTAGCCACATAAGCGTTTTTTTTTTTTTTAAGTTGAATGCAAAGCCTGCTGGGAACATTATGTCAGTTTCAAGGGAGGGATGAAGAGACTTCACCTGCATGAAGTCATCCTGCTCAAAGAAATAAAAATTAAAATTGGTATTTTGCCCATGACCCTGGTAGATGACCACATGGACTGATGCTGGACAGCAATAATTCAACTTAGTGGGTAATAAGAAAAGAAATGACAAAGGTTGGAGGGAGATTGAAGAACTTGAGGGAAGGACACATGACATATTCATATATATTCATATTCTTGTATCTTTGATTGGAAGTCAGTGTTTTTCAGACATATATATATATATATATAGTATATATGTGTGTGTGTATGTATGCATATGACTTTGATTGAAAGTCAATGTTTTTGAGAAATTGCAAATTGAAGATTTCCAGATAAATTCTATCTCATATAGGCTTCCCTATAAGTGCTCTTTTTAAAAGTTTATTTTTATTTTTATTTTATTTTTTTTTTATTTTAGATATTTTCTTTATTTACATGCGAATTTCTCCTTTCCCAGT
>NW_022196905.1:120231658-120233817 GCF_008632895.1 Mastomys coucha | reverse complement strand
CCCTCTGTCACTCGGAAGCTGAGAGGATCATGTCCCTGCTGCCCTGCGTCTCCCCTGGGAGTCGTCTATTTTTATTTTTTAAAAAATTGCTACTTTATATGTATGTGTGTTTTGCCTACATCCATGCCTGTGTGCTACTTGCCTGCAGTACCCATAGAGGCCAGAAGAGGGCATTAGATTCTTCTGGAACTGGAGTTACAGACGGTTATAAACTACTTTGTGGTTTCTAGGAATTGAACCTGAATCCTCTGCAAGACTACCCAGTGCCATTAAGACTAGGCCATCTCTCCATCTCTTTGCACTTAAATTAGCCATTTTGTTAAGTTACTGTGGTGTTTTGAATAGGCTTGTCCCCATAGATTCATGTGTTTCCATGCTTGGACACAGGGGGTGGCACTTTTAGGAGATGTGGCCATGTTGGAGTAGGTGTGGCCTTGTTGGAGGAAATGTGTCATTGTGGAGGGGGAGGATGGGGGGACGTCTTCTATACCTAAGTTCTGCCCAGTGTGGAATAAGAGCCTCTTTCTGGCTGCCTGCTGAAGACAAGTTTCCTTCTGCTGCCTTGGGTCAAGATGTAGACTTCTTGGCTCCTCCAGCACCAAGTCTGCCTGCACACTGCCATGCTTTCCACCATAATGATAATGGACCAAACCAATGAAACTGTAAGCCAGCCCCAGTTAGATGTTTTCCTTTATAAGAGTTGCCTTGGTCATGGTGTCTCTTCCAAGCAATGAAACCCTGACTAAGTGCCCTTGTTCATCATTGTGACAAATTATCTACAGGATCAATTTAAGGGAATAGAGGGTTATTTGGGCTCATGTCTTCAGGAGGATCTCTGTTCTTTGAGGAGGCATAGCAATTGAGCAGCTTAGTCTACACCTGTGGGATCCAGAGGCAATGGTGATGTCTTATAAGCCTGAGTAGATGCTGTGAACTTGGGCCAGAACAGGAAGTTCCTGTAACTTTCGAGGGATGCCCCACAGTTACCCATTTAGATTATAGAAGAAGGCCATAGATTCTACAACCTTCTGACACAGGGTGATCTATCAGCTGGTGAATCATCGTTTTGCAAACCCTTAGGTCTATGGGAATAAGTAACATTCAAACCAAAATCTTAAGACTGTGCTACTTCAAGCAGGCCTTCATATTTCACACACACACACACACACACACACACACACACACCACTTTATTAAGTGTGTTCTCCTTACATCGGGAGGTGGTGCATCCCAGCACTCAGAGATCCCAGAATTCAGAGTTGATCTGAATTGGAGTGGATCTCTGAGTTGGAGGCCAGCCCGGTCTACAGAGTGAGCCAGGGATACACAGAGAAACCCTGTCTTGAAAAAAAAATACAAAAAAAAAAAATGTGTTCACATTTGGATCAAATTCCTCTTGAGCAACAAGAAACCCATGGCCACAAACCCAGTTGGAGTTTTCTACTTAAGATTGTTTGAATTAAGAGTTTGCCATTTTTTCTCTTAATGTGTATGTAAGTGGGTTTGTGCATGGAAGGTGGAGTTATCTGTGGAGAGCAGTAGAGTGTGACAGACCCCCTGGAGCTGAAGTCCCAGGTGGTTGTGAGCCTCTTATCATTAGGGCAGGAGACTGAGTGTGGCTTGTCTGCAGGAGTCTTGTGTGATCTTAAACCTGAAGCCACCTCTCTTCCTCGCTATTCATGACTGTTAAATTGACTGTGCAAATCCCAAATATGGAATCTTTCAGAACCAAATCCATTATAGGGTTTAATTCAGCGTGTGAGGGATATCCTATCGAGGCCTCCCTCCAGTGCCCATTCCTGTGCTTTCCTGCTCTCTCTCTCTACTCAGAGCATCCCAGTAGAAGCAAGGCTCCGAGACATGGGTACTCATGTTTCTGGAACTGTGTGTGAATGATCTCCTGAGGCCACTGATTCACAGGCAGCCCATGCTAAAGTTCTCAGTTTTTCACAACTGCTGATTTCCTTCTGTGAAGTGTGTTCAGTGAACATGGAAGTGGGCCTGGAGAGATGGTCAGTGGTTAAGAGTGGTTTGTTGCTCTTACAGAGGAGCGGAGTTCAGTTCACAGCACCTACATTGGACAGCTCAAAACCACCTATAACTGCAGCTTCAGGGAATCCAACACCTTCTTCTACCTTCTCTCTCTCTCTCTCTCTCTCT
>NW_022196905.1:120208772-120231520 GCF_008632895.1 Mastomys coucha | reverse complement strand
CTCCCTCTCCCCCCCTCTCTCTCTCACACACACACACACGTAAATAAATAAATAAATAAAATCTTATAGAACAAGGAATCTGGAGGTCCCATGCATTTGATGGTGGTGTTAGTAAGGCCAGAGGCAAGACACACCACACAATTACACAGGAAGACATGGCCATGCCTTGTACAACAAAAGTGGGAGCTGAGCGATTTCTGTTCAAAGAGATAAGAGGGATTGAACCAGAGTTCCAAGGAATGAGCACACAGAGTAGGCAATATTGGCATATTGGAAGGCCAGAGGGACATTATCAGTTTTCTAGTCCGACTGATAACTGCCCACAGTGCAGTGTCAAATCACACTTGTGTGTGTTATGGTGACCACATGGGACTCTCACCACACTGTTTACCACATATGGCCCATACTTACTTCTCTAAGTGTGGGCCCTCTTGATACTTTGAGCACGGTCCTGAGTCTGGGTCATTTCTTCCTTAGGAGCTCTTACAAGTATTCTCCAAGACAAGTTCTCAGCATTTTGTTGACTTCCCTGTTGAGCTCAGAGACAGCCAACAAATATTCTCTGACAGAATGGACTCTGCAAACCGAGCTCCAAACAAACCAGAAAACGAAGTTATTCGTGATATTAAAGACCAGTGGTACTAACCCCAAAATTAGACTGCTGACCTTCACAAGTCAGCTTTAATTGTGTGTGAGTATGTATGTTTGTGAGTGTGTATGTGTAGAGTTGTGTGTGTGTGTGTGTGTGTGTGTGATTCTTCCCCTGTAAAACAGGATAATGTTGGTGCCCTATATGACTACTGGGTAGATTGCCCCATTGATGGCTCTCTGCAAGTTTGTACACACCCAGGCAAATGCCTAAGAACTTTAGGCTGGCTGTTCCTGGTGTCCAAGGAAGGACTAACGATGGACTCCCCAGCCTGCCACTTCCTAGACGGTCTCAGTGTGGCCACCCCTCATAGTGCTCTCAGTGCAGGCCAGCAACACAGGTCTGGCCTCTGTAAAACACAGAACAGTCCTAGAGTGAACCTCAGAGCTGAAGGCTTCTAGCTTTACTATCAACAGTGATGTGCAGTGGAAAGAAAGGGGGTTTGAACATCTGAAAAATGATGCGAACCCTGACTCGGCTGCTTCTCTACAGTGTTGGGTTCGAGTCTCTGTGCAAATACCTTTGCAGATATCAGGTTTGTGTGCAATGCTTTGCATTGCGCTGTGGAAAAAGATAACTAAGGATGACAGTCTGCTAAGCGTGGGGGCCAGCTCTCCTAATCTTCAGACATTCAGATACGAAAGGCTTCAGAATCCCGTGGTTCAATTCAGTGCATAAGACATGTTCCAGGGAAGCCTCCTCCAGCACCCATAGCTGTGGTTCCTTGCTCTCTCTCTCTCTCTCTGCTCAGAACATCCCAGTGGAAGTGAGGCACCATGTCATGGGTCCTCATATCTCTGGTACTGTGTGTGCATGCTAGCCTGAGGCAGCTGATTCTCCCACAGCCTATGATTAAATCATTATGAAATCCAGTGCTTTGTCCAAGTGTCATGCATTCATCAACAAATTTTTGAATAAAGTCACAAGCATGTGATCTTGCCTTGTAAAGGCACCACCCCCCCTCCCAAAATATAGTTTAGGAAATCAGCATTCGATTGTTATGGTCTAATTGTTTCCACAATTTTGTCTGTTTTTTTTCCTATTGGCCTGAGCTAGTAAAAATAACCTCCTTATGAAAAATGTATGGGATTAATAAAAGATGAGCATCCTAATTGGGTTCTTCTTGCTCTTCCACAGCCTGATTGTAATTAGTTCTTGTATTCATGCGAAGATTCTTATTTTTTAAAAAATGTAATCTCGGCTTAGTCAGTTCAACATTGTTGAACAGTGATGAGCACATAGGATTCTATTTTTCCCCCAGCTTTGGTTTGCAAAACATTTCATTAAAATAAGTTTTGCTCCCGGTTTCACCTAATAATTAAATCTGTGAGGCGGGGGGGTTATACCAACTCCTCACCACTTACTTATTTTTAAACTTCCATATTTGTGAATGGGGTGGGGAGAAGTCAGAAACAAGCCTAGAACCTCTCAAAAATTCACCATCATCACCTTTTACATTTTTTCTTATTTACACTAAAGTATAAATAAAGCATAAAGTATATAAGAATACTTCATAAAATGTCTTTTGAAACATTGTATATTGCAAGGATTGTTTAGTTACTTGCCATGAGACAGTTCGGGGGAACCTGTCTTTTCATTCGAGATGTATATGCATCAGTCAATTAATCCATCTGTCTTTTCACTGGAGATGTATATGCATCCGTCAATTCATCAATCTGTCTTTCACTGGAGATGTATATGCATCAGTCAATTCATCCATCTGTCTTTTCACTGGAGATGTATATGTATCAATTCATCCATTTAGAATTGCAACCCAGTAATGTTTAGAATACTCAAAACCATGCACAGTTATTGCCGCAACCCATTTTCAAAGGTTTTTGTTAACAGAAATGAAACCCTGCTCTCATCCGTTGTCAGCCCCGTTATCCTCCCCACAGAGCTACCACCCAAGCTCATTACCATCTGTCCTAGATACTTCCTATTGGTTGTGATAAAACACCATGGCCAAAAGCAATTTGGAGAAGGAAAAGTCCACTTCATCTTACAGCTTAAAAGTCCATCTTGTAGGGAAGTTGAGACAGGAACCTGGATGCAGGACCAGGCTCGGAGGCCATGGAGGAAGCTTGCTTCTCATGGCTTGCTCACCTTGCTTTGTTCTACCACCCAGAACCACCAACCCAGGTTCATCACAGACTACAGAGGACGAACCCTTTCACACCAATCATTTATCAAGAAATTACCCAACAGATGTGTCAGTCCAGTGGGGACATTATCTCAGTTGAGCATCCCTCTTCCAAAATGGCTCTAGCTTGTGTCAAGTTGACATAAACCAACCATCCTGTCACCATCCAAACCATTACTACCCATCCCCCTTTACTACGCTGTTACCCTCCAGCCTCTTATTTCCCTTCCCTGTTACCACACAAGCCCACGAACTGTTTGAAGCAACTAACTCATCATTTAGCTCTCTGTCTATCTGGGTATTTCATGCCATGAGTTGAACCCATAATGACTTGTGTGTCTAGCCTCTTGTGCTTGATGTAATCATCATGAAGTTGCTCCAGGTTGGGCAAATGTCATTCTCCTATATGGATGTTCTACTCTTTTTAATCATCTATTCAGCATAGATGCTTTGAGTTGCTTCCATTTAGGGCAGATATTAATGATGCGTTTTCCTCTTATTTCTAGAAAGATACCACTTGATCACCATCACTGTGAAATGGCATTTAATCATCCCAGGCAAAACAAAACCATTATGTCATAAATCTACACCCAGCCTTTGATAAAACCCCCAAACATTTCCCTAAGTCACATTTTCATGACCTTCCGATCCACACTTGGCGTTCTTTACAGGCATCTGCTCTGTTCCATCCCTCCTTGTGTCTAACTTAAAGCAAGGAAACCCTGTATTGATGAGGTTAGCTTTGTGATGAGTTTTGAAATCAAAGTGTTTATTCTTTGAGTTTTATTTATTACTGATTTTTGCTTGTTGCTTAAAAAGTCTTGGTTAAATTTAGTTATTGCTATGTTTAGTGTATGGGGTGAGTGTGTGTGTGTGTGTGTGTGTGTGTGTGTGTGAGTGTGTGTGTGTGAAGGTTCCTGGGGAGGCCAGAAGAATGTTTCCTACACTGTGGGACTAGAGTTTCAGACAGTTGTGAGTTCATACTTCCTTAATAAAATGCCCGTGCTTTCTTTGGGCTCTTTGTAGTTGTGAGTGTGGCTTTGTAAGTAACCCCTGTGCTCACCCTACCTACTGTAATCTCTTTCTCCAATGAGCCCATCGTACAGTCTACATTCACCATTAAAGGACTCATTTCACTGTGACACACACATACTTGAGTTGTTCACCTGTGCCATGGAGTGGGGACAGAGTGAGAAGCTCTCCTGTGAGCCACATTTCTTATTTCATCTCTAAAAAGAAATCTGTGGGACTAAACTAAACCAGAAGTAGTAAGTCACTACAAAAAGATAGTGAACTTTGGGAAAGAAAAAAAAACAGAACAGGAAGTTGTACATTGGACATGAATGATAATTCCAGTTTATTAGTAAAAGCATGGCAGGGTGTGGATATGGAATGGGAGAGGTGAGACGATCCTAGGTGCTAGGCTGACATTTACTGAGTGCAGAAAGGCAAGCATGGAGCTTCAACATTTATGTACACGGTGGGTAGCTCATTATCTTATTAATCCTATTATGGTCTAATTATCTCTTCCATTTAACCATCTCAATAACAACTCTTCGTAACAGCTTTATTGAGATATAATTTGCATACAATAAAATCCACCCTTTTAGAGAGTACAGTTCAATGGCTGTTAGTGTGCTCACGGGGTTGTACACCTGTCACTGTTTGGCAAGAGGCATCTGCTGCCGATAGTAGCAACAGAACCCTACCCCTTGACATTAAAGCATGTGGGCACACACATGTATATACATGTAAACATACATGAATACACATGCAATACACACATGTGCACATAGTGCAACATACACATACATACACATGCACATGCATGTGCTCACACAGACACATATGTGTATACACATACATGCATGCACAACACATAAACATACATGCACACACATGCAACACACAGGTAGTTGTGCACACACATGCAACATACACATTTACGTACATATACACATGTACACGCATACACACATGTACACACATACACACACACATACACATATATGCATACACACACACTCCAGCCAAGCATCAGGTAGAAATCCTTTGCTCACATAGAGGAAAGAAAATAGTGTTAGATTCTCTGGTGGACACTGGTCCTTGTGACCAGAATCCTCTCCTAGCAATCAACGATTAAAATGCACACACTACTCCTCCGGACCTCAAACTCTCCTGACAAGGCACAGTAAGTTGGGATTGGCTGCTGGAATGAGCCCTTAAGGGATTGGCTGCTGGAATGAGCCCTTAGACAAAGCCTTCCCCCTCCCCGTTGATGCCCACTTGTGGAGATGAGCCCACCTTTTCTATTATGTCTGAGAACCCGTTGGCTTTTTCATGATCAAGACAGTTCACATCTCATTTCCTTCTGAGTGTTCCATCCTCTCAGTTCCTTCTTTTCATTGTTGTTGGACTCAGCCTGAGTTCGTTTTCATATGTGGTGTGTGGCAGGAGTCCAACTTCATTATTTGGCATGTGAATCGTTACCCGGGGGCATTTGTTGAAAAACCTACATGCTTTCCTATTAAGTGGTCTTTAGAACTTGCGAAAAGTCAATTAACCTTAAGTGTGAGGGTTTGATCTCGAGATTTCAGTTTCTCCTCAGCTGATTTGTGTTTAGCCTCATGCCAGGACCACACTCATTTAAACAATCAATGGAGTGAGGAGACAGCGCATGGAATGGGGGAAATAACGTTGGTTAACTGCTTGTGTGACTGAAGACAAAGAACTAAAAAAATAAATACATGTTTATTTTTTAAAGAAAGCCAAACCACCCAATCAATCCATGATGTGAAGAGACCATTCATTAACAAATGAACATTCAAAGATGAAATACAAATGACCAATAAACATGAAAACTTTCAAAGCTGCTCTCATTAGAGAAATGCAAACTAAACTCCACTGAGATTCCTTCTCACTCTAGTCAGAATGAGTGGAATCCAGAAAACAAATAATAAATGCCAGATGGGATGGGGAAAGAGGGGACCCATTATATGCTGTTGCTGGGAATATAAACTAGTCCAGCCACTATGGAAATCAATATACATATTATATTAAAAACTAAAAATAGAATTACCCTATGACTGGGGTATAGCACTCCTGAATCTACACGTGACGGATTCTAAGTCAACGTATGTAGGAGGAACAGCAGGCCTCACTGACAAGGCCTTAAACAGCTAGTGGGGCCATGCAGCCAAGGAGGCAATTTCTATATGAGGGCCAAACTAAAGCCTGCCTGAAAGCCTAGAGATTGGTGACACAGAAAATGACAGCCAATCAGGAATTGACATTTGGAGGATGCTTGCTGACACAGACAATGACAGCCAATCAGGAACTGCCATTTGGAGGACACTTGGTGACACAATGACAGCCAATCAGGAATTGCCATTTGGGGGACGCTTGGTGACACAGACAATGACAGCCAATCAGGAACTGCCATTTGGAGGACGCTTGTCTGTGACCAATGGGACTCCAGTGGAGGGTATGAAGGGAGCTCCCGAGAACTAACAAAGGAGTTTGCTTCTATGTTCTCACCTGCTCCAGAAGTCTGAGTCCTTGATTCTGAACCCTCTCACTCACTGCCCCCAAGGAAGATGCCAGACAGGATCCAGGTAGCAGACATACTAGAATACTTGCACATCAGTGTTGATTGCAGCAGTTATCTCAACAGCTAAGGTACAGAACCAACTTAGATACCCGTCAACAGAAGAATGGGTAAAAGAAACACGGTGAATATCATGGTGGACATTTTTCAGCCATAAGCCCAGGAAGCTTTGTCATTTTCAGGAAAATGGGTGCACAAGGAGATAATGACACAGAGTGGATTTAGTCTGACTCAGAAAGACAGACATAGCTCTTCTCTCTAGTTTGTGGGTAAAACACTGTGTTCAAACTCATAAAATCGTGTGTGTGTGCATATCAACATCACCCCCAGCCCCTCACCAAGGCTCAAGGGACATTTCGGAAGAAGAGCCAGGAAAGTGTAAAAACAAAGGGTGGAGAGGAGAACCGCACAATGGTGAATTCTAGACATCATCGTATATAGAGTACTCATGCACAGATCCAGCCAGTCACCATTCCCAGAGAGATATGGGGGAGTCCAGATGGACCCACCCCTTTACTGAGGAGCTATTGGCAGTTGGTAAGTGGTGGGGAAGGTAGATTTTATTTTTTCTCCATGCATCAATGAGCGACCCTCAGCCATGCACACCTAGGAATCACTGAATTCAGTGGGTTATTAGAAAAAGAAAATCTTCATGGAAGGAGGGGGATGTATTGAGGGGCTGTGGAAGGACTTGAAGGGAGGAAATGTGGGACAGATGTCATAGTTTGTGGTCTACAGGCATGAATTTCTCAAGAATAAAGAAAAAATAACATAAATTGAGAGTAAGTTATATGTTCAACCCATAATTTAAAAACTATTGAAAAAGTCTTACAACTTTGTTTTCTTGAATTTCAATTTTATAATTTCCCAGTCTGTTTTCATGAGTAATTCAACTGTGGTTTTGATAAGGGCCAAGTCAAAATCGTATATCAACCTCAAGACTGTCATCATGGTTACACAATGGCATCTTTCATCCCACTGACATGGAATTTCTTTCTATACTATCAGACTACTTTCTTCCAACAACATTGTCACTTTGAGGGCTATAAGTTTGTATTTTCCTTCTTAAAGTTTATTCTTTTGTTATCATCATCATTATCATCATCATCATCATCAGCAGCAGCAGCAGCAGCAGGTTAATTTGAAACAGGGCTTCTCTGTGTAGCCCTGGCTGCCCTGGAACTCACTCTGTAGACCAGGTGGCCTCAAACTCAGAGATACAACTGCCTCCTGAGTTCTGGGATTAAAGGAGTGCACCACCATTGCCTGACTTCATTGTTATTTTTAATTTTAAAATATTTAAAAATTTTTATTTTATGTGGATGGGTGTTTTGCCTGTGTGCATGCTTATGTAGCACACACACATCAGGGCCCATGGAGGTCAGAAGAGGCCATCAAACCCCCTGAAGTAGAGTTACAAACAATTGTGAGCCCCCATGTGGATGTTGGGACTTGAACCTAAGACTCTCACAAGAACAGCCAGTTCTCTTAATCACTGAGTTGCCTCTCCATCACCCCTTCTCAGTACTATTGAACTTAAATGTATTTTGATCTTTTTCAGTTTGTTCATCATTCTGTCTATAACTACAATTTTTATTCATGCCCTTGTACCTCAAAGCTTTGCTGAACTTGTTGATGTTCGAAACCATTTTCCGTGTGCAATTCCTTAAAAAAAAAAACCCCTATGTACAAGATTCCAATATCTGTGCTCATACGCCATACCCACTTTCTTTCTCTCCAATCTTTGTCTTCTGTTTCATTTTCTTTACGATTTGCCTGAGCTACAAAGTTACATTCTTTCCGTATCATTCAAGTATCTTTTCAAGACAGAAGTCTGCGCTTCCCAGGTGCTTCCTGTGCTGATTTTCCTCAAGTCTCTCATTCCTTTTGTTGCCACCGCAAATGGAATGGTTTGCTTAATTTAATGTTTCCCATTATTTATCCTTCCTGTAAAAGCACAATGCGCTTTTGTGCACTGCTCTCCCACACGCTCGCTGAACAGCTTAGTCTTTTGCTAGTCCAAAAAGGGCTTTAAAGCCAGTTCTTGGCATTCTCCAAGTAGAAGCCCCTGCCATCTGCAAATTGCATAGCTTTGCTTTGTCCCTTCAATCTGGACACATTCCTCTGAGCTCCCCACCCTAACTGCCTCACCAAACTCTGCTATGGTGCTGAAAACCCAATCCAGAAACACAGACATCTGTATCTTTCATGGATACAGATGGGAGGGGACACTCTGCTCCTCATCATTACCTCTGACAGACTTGTTCAGTATGTTTGTGGATGCCATTTTCGGGATGCACAAATTTTCTCCCATCAAGATATTATGAAACAGAATTTAATTTTACTTTTTTTTCTATGTGATTGGAGATGATCAAGTGGAATTTGATTTTTTTTTATTTCATCGATATGGTGTGCTGCATCTATTGATTTTCAGATGATTAAATACCATTTTTAATGGTGTGTCTGTGTGTGTGTGTGTGTGTGTGTGTGTGTGTGTGTGTGTGTGTGTGTATCTTATATTGCAGTGCACATGGAGGCCAGCAGAGGACATCACTCTCCCTGAAGCTGGACTTACAGGGTTGTAAACCCTCCAAATCTAAGTAGGGGGAACTGAACTCAGGTTCTCTAGGAAAGTAGCAAACACTTTTAACTGCAGAGTCCTCTCTCTAGCTTCTACATGATTTTAATTGCTCGGATAAGTCCCATCTTTGTGTTCCTTTTCTTGTGTGAATAGTGAGATGTTTTCGTGTCTATAGTGATAAGAGTTTTGTTCTACAGTTTTCTACTGTTAAACTCTCCTTGGCTGTGATCTCAAAATAACACCAGCTTCACACTTCACAGGGATTGTAAACTGTCCCTGCCTCTGATAATTTTGGAGATTTCTAAAATTGTAATTCATTTACTCTTTTACAATTTCATACATGTGCATAATAATCTTCAATAGTGTGGGGGAGATAGAGTCGTCACTCTCCTTGGTGGTGTTAATTCTGGTAAGTCGTCTTTGCCCAAGCAAACGGCCCCTCATCCACCCACATTTTTATAGTCAAATGCAATTAAATGCAGTGAGTTACAGAAACAGAAAGAAAAGATGTAGAGGCTTTGTGAAAAGTTAATATTTATTCTTCTGAAATATTTGGCAGAATTTAGTAGAAAAGCTACTTATGCTTAGGGCTTTAGTTCATAGAGAATGTTCATATGTATAATTTAATGTATTTAAAGAATAATTACCCTATCCCAAACTTGTCTGCTCTTAAGCTCTGGTAAGTTGCCCAACACCAGGACTAAGTCAATCCCTGCTTTTTACCATCCGTGCTTAGATGAGATGCTCTGAGGGAGAGCATCCCACTTTGACAGTTAGGCTGTGTTTTTCTCATTCCACTGGGCTCCTGTATCAGGTTCTGCGTGTCCTCTCGTCTCTTGTACTTGGGTTTGCTATTACATACATGAAAAGGCAACTTTTTACTAAGGGAAAAGTTCATGTCCTGAGGCTGAGGGAAACCCTGACTGAGCCCTGTAGACTTAACCATCACTGACCAGTGTGGAAGACCACATGGCTGCTCTCTGTCCACTGTTCCCCACTTCCCCTGCAGCAGGCAGCGTCCCTGGTGTGTGGTCTTTCATGGCAAGGTTTGCCTGAGCTGTTTGTAAGAAATTCAGAGGCTTTTTTTTTGTTTACACCCTCGCACGCACTAGCTAAAATCTCAAACCCTTCACTTGCCCTGTGCCAAGTGTCACACGGGATGATAAGCCAATCTTCAGATCACACTCAAGCTACTGTCTCCTAAACCAGGGCCAGTCAAAGTCTGATGATGCATGACTTCTTTCATATTGAGTAACCTCCCCACCCCGTGCCCCTCTGCTTTTTCATTCCATAAACACCTGTAAACCCTTTGCTAATCCACTCCCTCAATCTCTCTCTCTAGGCCTTGCTCTTTTGTGCACTGGACCATTCTACTCCTCTATCCCATAAACATCCCCAGAATGTCCTACATTGGAGACAAGCAGCTTCATGATGTCTCTGTGCTTGACTTCCGGCAAAATTTGTCACTCAGTGATTCATTCTGGGATAAAGAAAACGGCCCTGGCTCAGGAGCCTGCTGCTGTATCATTTTGAATTTACACCTGGGAGTGAAATCAGAAACAATCCACGACTGACTCAAACATATATGATGGTCAAACACGGCAATTTCAGGTTCTTGCTTCTCCTTAGCAACAGTTGCCCAGCTCCTGCCCTGCCCCTTCTAGGAGGACCACACTGTATTTTCTGCATCCACATCGTTCCCAGTGCTCACTATTGATGTCCTTGCTCTGACATCTGGGAACTTGTGAGTGTTAGACTGTATCCTGAGCATGAGCCATTTCACCACAGTGTTCTTCAGTAGGTGACAATGCCAGACTTTGTGTAGAGGAGGAGAACTTCCATTTAAACTCCTTTTTAAAAAAATACATTTTTAAATTAGCTTGCAATCTAGTGAGGCCCTGAGAGGCTTTTTCATACTTATTTAGTTGTGGTTAGCCCACCCTTCCTTTCTTACACCTCCCCAATCTCCCCACCTCCACCCCCATTTAAACTTTTATCTCCCAGGATTCTCTCCCTGTTCTTTCATTTCTCATATTTCCTGCTCTTCCCTCTAACTATAGTTTTCCTTGGACTGCAAGCTGGCAGGTTCCAGGATAGCTTCTTCGTGCACACTTGAGTGTGGTTAGCCAGACCTTCCTCTATTTCACATGAGCTCCTCCTGCAGAGATGGGGATACAGAGCCTACACAACAATGCCAGGTCTGACCAGGTTCATTGAGGAAAACACAGCAAGATACTGTGCTTTGTTTAAGTAGCAAAGGTATCTGTTACTTAAGCAGGAAGTAAAAGGATGTGGATATTAAATTCCTGGTCCATGTACCACAAAAGGGGAAGTACGTATTGTTTTTCTTTGGTGATAAGTCAATTCTAAATGCAGCAGAGAATAGGTTTTCATTTCTTTTGCAAAGTTTATATGTTAATACTGTATTTATATCATTTCCTTCCTTCACTTTCCCATCTCCAGGTCCTCTTATGCCCTTCAATTTATTCCTTAAATTTGTGGCATCCTCTATAGTTATAATCAACACACACACACAGGCACACACGCATGCACACATGTGTTTAAGGTTGGCCACTCTTTTAGACAGACAAGGAAGCTACACTCATGAAATCTCAATAATATAGTCATCTAAGCAAGACCTATTGGCATCCCAACATGAATGGGAGAAATCTCATAATTCCCATATGTAGAAGAAGAGCTACAGGCCACCAACTGATAAGAGTTGACTGATAAGAGGAGAAGAATTGGTTTTCTCCAGGGATGAGCCTCCTGACAGGTTATCTAATCCTAAATAGACAGCTTTGGGGTGACAGGAGGGGCAAGAGGGGAAAGAGCAATGGGGGTGGGGTGGGGAGGGAATGGTTATGCTTCTTTGTTCTGTGGGAAGTAACATTCCCCAAAGCTCATGGGGAACCAGAAATCTCAGTCTCAAGATGCCTCCCTCTGAGGGGCAGGACAATGACCGGAATGGAGCCCTATCCCTCCATTTTCCCAAAGGGTCTTGCTGTCTCTTCCGAGGCTTGGATTGGTTATTAAATGTTTTGCCCACATATTACTATAGCAGAGTGATTTCCTTTGGCTGTGACATTACTACCAGCCCAGCAGCCACCATGCAACAGAGATGTTCATGGTGACCTACAGTCAACCTTGGCCCCACAGTCATGACAACAAGTAACTAGAGCCCCACAGCAAAAAGGAGATGAGACTGAACAACCCTCCTAGGACAGGAGAGGGGTATAATCAGACCCTCCTCCTCCGATACTTCAGGCTCTCTACCAGTAGACGCCAGCTATGGCTAGTCTTGGGGTTGCTTACCTGCATAGACGGTAGAGGTTGAGACAGAAAGTATTAACCCAGGTAGCTGTCCTGAGATTGTCAACCATACGGGGGTGGGACTTGGGTGAAACAGTCTAAGTGGCTTAAATTCCTATAGTTAACCCTACACCATGCTCCTATGAGCAACCCTTCACTCATGAACCTGGAAATGACTTCAGTAAGCCCAGTGAGCTACCAAGCTAAACTTGGATGGAAACATCATTTGATGTGGGTGCACTGTGTCTAGGAGGGGAGGGAGAGGAGGGAGGGAGAGATAGGGGGTGGGGGAGAGAGAGAGAGGTTTCTATTTCTCAGGAAAAAGTCCCATAGCAGTACCTACATAGATGCCACTCATCAGAGCATATGGCCTGCAGCTAGCATTGCCGAGGATATTATGCAAAAATTTTGGAACGTAAACTGAACAAAAACACAGAAAGAAAATAGAATGTGTCTTATGTGTGTCTATTTCTTCATTCTAATTAAACATAAAGAAGAAACACACACACACACACACACACACAAACACACACACACACACACATTTAATTGTTGCCTGACCTGACATTTTTTTTTTGTAAAATTACCTCATGGTTGAAAAGTATTCATATATGGTCCAGAATATACCAGTTTTCTTGTGCTTTTTAAAATCATGTTTTGCCTCCAATGTCTGAAAATAGCAGATATTTGTGATATGAAGCTTTTGTTTTTTAATAGTTGGATTTGAGTTTTGTAAAATTGTCATGGGTCAAGCACAGACATTTTCTTTTCTTCTTGACATGTTAATTTGTCAAAGCAGGGAACAAAGGACACTGATTTACAATTTAGAGTCATTAGGAAAAAGCTGCCAATTATGGAGTCCTTCCTGCTCACTACTCAGAGCAAGCTCTAAAACCCAGCCTTAACCCTTTCTATGCTGTTCAGAGTTTCAGATCTCACGCCACTAATCACCACCTAGAAGAGCTCAGGCTTCAAACTCCGTGTGAAGAAGAAACCAAAGACACTATTCCATAATGAGCAAAAATGTGTCTCATGCATCCTAAAAATCTCTCGGGGCTGAGCTGCCAGAAGAGTTCATAAGAACACAATTTTTCCACTGTTCTCATCTTATTTTAAAACCATGAGTGTTCCTTCTCTTCTCTTTGTTCTGCACAGTCTGGAGAGTCTGCACATATAGCAAAGAAGAGGTAAAATAATAAATAGCATGTGGCAGACACATAGCAAAGCATCATCAAATTGGTGCTCAGAGCATCCATCAGGGAAGATGGGAGCATCCTGACTGACAGGCAAACAGAAGGCAGCAGCATCAAACTGGAGCCTTAAAAACATCCAGCAGAGTCCCAGGGAAGCTGATTAAAGACCTCTAAATGAGACCATCCTGGGTAAGCAGATGTGTCCGCTCACTCCTCCGTCCTCTCCGTGGGCTATTTTCCCTCGGCCGAGTACTCAGCATCCTGTTTCCACCACTGGCACTTTCTATATCGTGGGATAAACAGTAATAACCTCTGTCGGGAATGGTTGACCTTCTTGCTGTTCTCAAGGATACAATTTTCACTGTTGGACTTTATGCTGTTCATTCTCCCCATTACAGAGCCCAGGGAGAGATGCAGCCTGCCCTTAGTCAAGGAGTCTTGGAAGACACTCGAATTAAACATGTTTTGGGGTTTTAAGGGCTTGGAGGATGGCTATCTGAGATGCTCAGACAGCACCTGACAATTTACCTGTGTAATGTGCTTTACTGACTTCTCCTTTCTTCCTTTTTTTTGTTTTTGTTTACCTTTCTTCCTTTTGTTTCTATTCTTTTCTCTTTTTTTCCTTCACTTGGAATTGAATCTAGATCCTTGCCAGCACTCGGAAAGCACCTTACCACTGAACCATATAAGCTGCCTTCTATTCGGTTCTCATGCAAAGCCATCTATCTCTTGAATAAAAATTCTGTACAATTTATATATTTTTTTTGCTTATGATTTCTTCATCTAGGGATTGTAAGGAGAACCAGATCACTCTTGGTTGTGTTGCTGTTCTGTGAATTCAACAGGGGACTATCAGTTTCCTTAGAATATAGCACTGAAGGTTATAGTATTTATTACTCCACCACAATGCCGACTCATCAGCAACCCTAATCTATTAGCATCCTTAGCTCATCCTTAGTTCATCGTCATCTCCAGTTCATCAGCATCCCTAGTTCATCATCATCCTTGATCCACCATCTCTAGTTCATACCAATCCTAGTTCACGATCATTTCTAGTTCACAGTATCCCTAGTTCATCATCAACCCTAGCCCATCATCCATACTCCATCATCATCCCCAGTTCGCACCAATCCCAGTTCATCATCTCCCTAGCTCACACCAATTTTAGATCATCATCATCATCATCACCATCATCCCCATTTCACAGCATCCCTAGTCCATTAGAACCCTCTACTTGTTAGCAAGAGTCGCCTCTCTATCTCCTGATTGGATAGACTAATGTCTTTATGCATCCAGATTTTCTGAAGGGTACAAACTTTCCCAAGATCATTCATAACTCTGGTTACTATTGGGATACAGATACTCCTAAATAGTTTCCCAAGAAAGCACAGCCGACAGACATTTGTGATCTTCAGAATCACAACCTGAACAAAGTAATTTCAAAGCCTGAGGACAATGAGAAGCCCTCACTCTTTTTTTTTTCTTTTTTCTTTTTTTTGGACAGAAACACTGTTTTTGGCTTAGCTGTTGAATTGAAGTTTTCAGAACTTTTACACATAGGTAATATTTGAGTCATGATAAAAAAAATCGAAAGGAAAGACCATTCATATTATGGACTCCCCACAGGTAGTGAGGAGATGAGGTGTTGGGGGGGCAGTAATGGTAAATAAATGACTCAGATGTTAACTGGGGCAATGGCCTCACATGCCACCTTTTGAAACATGGCCAGTAACAGAGCAGGGCTCACTGCCGATAGCCAAGAATAGGCGTAGGCGCAGATGGATTTTTTTTACTTTTTATTTTTTTCTTCTTCCCTAATGTAAAGTTCTCTAGTGAATAGTCCTCAGCCACAGCAGATAAACCTTGTCTGCGTCATCTACAGGCTCAGCCCACATTTCTGCTTTTCCAGCTCTCACCAGTTTTATCTTTAAGTGTCGCTTTACAGAAAGTGACTTGAGGAGTAGCAGCCGCCTCATCAGCATGCCTCCTCCTCTGGACAGCACGTTTCTGAGATGCTAAGTGCCAGATTAGCCAGTGCTATGGGGGGATGCTTTCCTGGATGCTCCAATTGCACAGCTTCTCTATAACACCCTGCTCTAAAATTAAGTTTCGTAGACAATTTTCTTTGTAAGAAAAATGACAAAGGGTAGTTCTTTTGTTTTTTGTTTTGTTTTGTTTTCTTTTTCTTTCTTTTCTTTTTCTTTTAAAGATTTAATTATTTATTATATGTGAGTACACTGTAGTTGTCTTCAGGTACTCCAGAGGAGGGCGTCAGATCTCATTATGGATGGTTGTGAGCCACCATGTGGTTGCTGGGATTTGAATTCAGGACTGTTCTTAACTGCTGAGCCATCTCTCCAATCCCTTTGTTTTTCTTTTCCATGAGGCACAAGGGCACTCTAGTGTTAAAACACTGTTAGTGGGAGAACGCAATGAATGAGAGTTCCTCAATCCATGGCTTCAGAAAGACTGGAGTTTAAACTAAAGCTGGGAGGATGGTGCAGTCAGTCGCAGGGTGTTCTGTTTGTTTGCTTGCTTGCTTATTTTTCCTATTTTTAAATGGTCTCACTATGCAGCTCAGCTGGCCTCACACTCACTGTGGTCCTTCTACCTTGGTATCCTGAGCTGAGTCTTATTAGGATACATACCTTGTGTGTGTGTGTGTGTGTGTATGTGTGTGTGTGTGTGTGTGTGTGTATGTGTGTGTGTGTGTGTGTGTGTGTAAGAGAGAGAGAGAGAGACAGAGAGACACTTCATGCATATCATATCTGAATCCACATGCACATAGTGTGTCTGTATCTGGAGATCAGAGCTCAATCCTGGGGGTCATCCTCAGGTTCACTTGGCAAGCATGGATGGATAGCAAATTCTTGGAATTCCCTGTATCTTCCATCCCAGTATGGGGACTGTAGATGGGCACCACTCTGCCTGTCTTTGCAAGTGAGTGCTGAGCATCAAACTCAGAACTTTGTGCTTGTGTGTCAAACACTTCACTGACCAAGCCTTCTACCCAACCCCCAGAGTTTGTATCAATCACTCAGCAGCATGCTCATTTTCTTTGTTTTAATTCTTTTCATTTATTCTTCTCTCAAATTTTACATTCTAATTGAAGTTTTCCCTTCCTCCTATAACCCTGAGGTCACCTCCCCATCTCCAATCCTTTCTTATCAATGCTGGATGAGGTAGCCCAGCATGAGGAAACTGTCCCAAAAGGCAGGCAACAGAGTCAAAGACAATCCCTATTAGGAATCTGACAAGAAGACCAAGCAACACAACTGTAATACACACCACACACATACACACACACACACACACACACACACACACACACACACATACACACACACACACACACAGGCCTAAGCCAGAACCATGCAGGCTTCTTGGTTGGCAGTTCAAACTCTGTGAGCCAGATTAGTTGATTCTGTGGTGACCTTGGTCCCTCTGGCTCCTACAGTCCTCTATTCTGCAGGATTCCCTAAGCTGTGCCTAATGTATAGCAGAATATCATTAGAAATCTTTTTTTTGGGGGGGCGGGCAGTCCTGTTTGGTTTGATTCTAGGTCTCTGGGCTATCCACCGTGTAGGTTCTGGCTTTTCAGGCAGCATCAGGGCTGCAATCCCTCTGGTGATATGGGTCTCAAAGTAGGCCAGTCATTGGTCAGCCACTCCTACAATTTCTGTCCCACCTTTACCCCAGCACATCTTGTAGGCAGGACAAAGTGTAGGTCGTAGGTTTTGTAGCTGAGATGGTGTTCCAGTCTCTCCACTGGAAGTCTTGCCTGATAAAAAGAGATGGCTGCATCAGGCTCTTTATTCCCCATTGCTAGGAGTCTTATGAGGTAGGGTCAGCCTTGTAGATACCTGGGACTTTCCATACACTAGGTTTCCACCTCACTACAAGACACCCCTCAGTTCCAGTTGTCTCTCCTAGTACTCTCTCTCCCTGCATCCTCCTCCAACCTGATTTCCCCTGTTCAGCCCCCACCCCACTCACCCATGATGTTTTTGACATTTTTCTTGAAAACAATGTCTTCTTTGTACCAATGGTCACATTTACATGTAAATTAGCTTCATAAATGTGTTTGCTTAACTAAGTTTTATTTGTTGACAAAGTGCTCTGGCTTGGGTCTGGAGCTTCCCTAAAGCTCATCTATTCAACGTTTGGTCCCCAGGATGATGCTGTTGGGAGGTAGTGACTGGGTACCTTTGAAAGGAACCTGGAGTGGTGAGAAATTAGAAGTACAAACCTTTGAAAGGGGTTGTTAGACCTCTTGGTTCTTTCTCCTCTGCCTCACTTGTTCCCTGACCATGAGATTTTTGCTATACAATGTGCATCCTCCATGATGTGCTGATTCACTGCAGGTCAAAAGCCACAGAAGTACCTATTCATGACCTGAGCAACAACACTGTGAGCCAAAACAAAACTCTCTTCATTAACTAAGTGACTAATTAATTAACGCTATTTGTTATTTTGTTACAGTGATAGGAAGCTGGCCAGCTCACAGGGAGAATGGTAAACACTGCACCTGGGCCCTAGGCTGAGTCACCAAGCTTGTAGGACTATGGGCTATGGCCTTTCTATATACAGAACAAGGGAGGAGCCTACTTAAGGGAAATGAGAAGTGAGGATCAGAGAGGCACAGCCTCCATGTGCTTTGAAGGTCAAAGAAAGTCAAATATCATAACAAACAGCAGCCTAGAGGGCTGTGAGGTGACATCACATCCCCTCTGCTCCTATTTGTGCCTTTACTTCATGAGGCAGTGTCATTGCCACCTAGTGAAGAATAACTACTCTCTAATTTCCATACTGGTTTAGCTTCTTGGGGCTATGCAAGGCAGCTTTCAATCTCAGCTCTAGTGATGTAGCCAGTTTATGGCTTTGCAGCAGTGTTCACGCCTGGCGTTGAAGAGTGCTCAGCAGCCTTGCCTTCTGTCTACTAAATGCCAGGAACATTTCACAGTTTTGACAGTCAAACACATCTCCGTACATCTTCAAGTGTCCCAAAGCTCCTGATGAAGACCAAAGGGCAGTGTTTCATTGTTAGAATAAATTCTGGTTATTTAATAACTCACTTTGGTAATGTTTCAATGGGTGGATTCCGAGTGAGACAGAAGATAGCTAAAATTCAACAAAATGACTCAATAATACAAAATTCCCACTGAGAACATCCAAAAATGTCAAGTCCAGATGTGATCTCTCTTTACTAAGCATGAAGCATAGAAAATTTAAACTTCCAGCCAACACCAAGTAGATTCTCCATTTGATGCATCCACAATTGAAGGAAATTGACATGGAAATAATTCATCCCTTCAAAAGATATAAGGTGTGTCTCTGTGTGTGTGTATACATATACATACATATGTGCACACACATACATATACATACATTCTTTGCTTGATGCATCCATTATTGAAGGAGAACTGATATGGAAATAATTCACCCTTCCAAAAGATATAAGGTATGTGTATAAATATACATACATATACACATACATATACATACATTCTTCACTTGTTGCATCTATTATTGGAGAATTGACATGTAAATAATTCATCCCTCCAAAGGATATAAGGGATTTATGTGTATACATATACATACATATGTACATACAGATACATATACATATATTCTCCACTTGATGCATCCATGATTGAAAGGGAATTGGCATGGAAATAATTTATCCCTCCAAAAGATATAAGGGGTGTCGGTGTGTGTGTGTACATATACATACATATGCACACACACATACATAAAAATACATACATACACATATAGATATACCTACAATCTTTGTTTGATGCATCCAGAATTGAAGGAGGATTGACATGGAAATAATTCACTCCCCCTAAAATTTAAGTTGTGTGTATGTGTGTCTCTGTGTGTGTCCATATATACACACATATGCATACATATGTACATACATACATACATACATACATACAGGACAGAGCTGGAGATCAGACATCCTACTCTACCACTCTCCATTTTATTCCTTTAAGACAGGGTCTGTCCCTGAACCTGAAATTGAGCTATCAGTCAGCAAACTCCTGAGGTCCTCACTGTCTCTGCCCCACAGCACTGGGTTACAAATGGTGTGGGACAACACCTGGTCCTATGTTTTTTAATGTGATTCTGGAGATAAAAACTCAGTCCCCATGCCTGCCGAGGAAGCATTCCTATCTGCTGAGTTGTCTCCTCAACCATTAAGGTCATTTTTGACTCTGCTGAGTATTAAGGGGATACTTGACATATCCCTTCATGTGGGAAGAAGTGATATTGCCTCGTGATAGATAGCTAGACAGATGGATGGATGGATGGATGGATGGATGGATGGATGGATGGATGATGGATGGATGAATGATAGATGGATGGATGGACAGACGGATGGATAGATGCGCAAGCAGAACAGGCCATTCTGTTTTCAAGATTTCTGAATTATTCTTCCTCATCACCATCCTAATACAACATAACATCTTCCAGAAGGCAAGATATACATATGTCTATGACTCATAAGCACCAAACACTATCACATAGTTGCTTTAGAAGAATAAAATAAAATAAAACAGTTAAAATCCAAAGACTGGTGACACATACCTGACATCCAACTACTTGAAGCTTAAGCGAGAGGGTCACAAGTTCAAGACCAGGCTGAGCTTAATAATGATTTAGTGAGACCTAGTTTCAGATAGATAGATAGATAGATAGATAGATAGATAGATAGATAGATAGATAGATAGATAGACAGACAGATAGAAGTGGCTGAGAGTGAGCCAGCCATTAAAAATTTGACTACTCTTGCAGAGGACCTGAGTTTGATTCCCAGAACCTATGATGGGAATGCTTAAAATGATCAATAACTTCAGCTTCAGGGTATCTGCCGCCCCCTTCTGGACTCTGCAGGTACCTTACTCATGTGCATAATGTCAACCACCTGCTACTGCCACACACACACATACACACACATAAATGAAATAATTTTTAAATAAATAAATACATACATACATACATACATACATACATACATACATACATGGGGAAAAAGTTAAAAAATAAAAGAAAAACTGAAAGTGAGGGCAAGGCCCACAGCTCCGTAGTAGAATGGCTGCCACTTTATTTCTGTTCACACAAAAGCCAAACTTGATCTCCCTTCCATTACGTTGGTAAACAGCAGTCCACAGCTCTAGTTAAGAAAGTTGCAAAGGGGGCGCAGAGGAAGGAGCAAGTGGCAGGTTACAGACTCCATTTGCAAATATAAAATCAAACTCAGTGAGAGCACAAACCACAGATCAGCAAGGGAATCTGACACGGAGTTCAATCCAGGACGCTATACTGATGTATACATATTTACTTCTCCCTTAGCATCTCCCTGCCCTCTGAGCTGGTAACTCAACCCTCAGGTTTAAATAGTTCACAGAGCTGACAGGTTAGTGGAGGATCAAAAGACATCTACCATCGCCTCTTCTTCAAGCCTTGCTGCTCATTCTGCCTCTCTCAATTAAGCAAGTTTATCCTTGCAGATCCAGAGAAGTGCATGGGCCGAATAGACCAGTCATCCAACCCATGCTTGGAAATGGCAGTCATACAGCACCAGGGGCAACTGGACCAATCAGATCCAAGACAAAGCACACAGACCTGTCTCCTGACAGGATTCTATGCAGCTCTGATCTCAAGCCAAACTCTGACCCGCTTAGCTCCTTTTCTGCTCTGCCGAGTCAGTGTGGATCTGTACAGAGTTCACAGCAAACTAGTTGGCTGTCTGATATTGAAACTTGTGAGGAGTGGGTGAGCAGAGATTCAAATCACTGCAGGGACAAGCATGAGGACACAGATTCCATTCCTTAGAGTCCACAGAAGACAGGTTTGGTGTCAAGTGCCTGTAACCTCAGGGCTAAAAAGAAGGGAGGAGTTTCCTGTGGTTTGTGGAATGTTCTTTGTGTATTCCTATCTTCTGGACTAATATCCACTTATCAGAGAGTGAATACCAGGTGTGTTCTTTTGTGAATGGGTTACCTCACTCAGGATGATGTTCTCCAGAGCCACCCATTTCCCTAAGAATTTTATAAATTCATTGTTTTTAATAACTGAGCAATACTCCATTGTGTCAATGTACCACATTTTCTGTATCCATTCCTCTGGTGAGGGACATTTGGGTTGTTTCCAGTTTCTGGCTATTATAAATAAGGTTGCTATGAACATAGTGGAGCATGTGTCCTTATTACATGTTGGAGCATCTTCTGGGTATATGCCCAGGAGTGGTATAGATGGGTCCTCTGGTAGTACTATGTCCAATTTCCTGAGGAACTGCCAAACTGATTTCCAGAGTGGTTGTAACAGCTCACAATCCCACCAGCAACGAAGAAGTGTTCCTCTTTCTCCACAACTTCTCAGCATCTGCTGTCACCTGAGTTTTTTTATCCTAGACATTCTGACTGGTGTGAGGTGAAATGTCAGGGTTGTTTTGATTTGCATTTCCCTGATGACTAAGAATGTTAAACATTTCTTTAGGTGCTTCTCAGCCATTTGGTATTCATCAGTTGAGAATTCTTTGTTTAGCTGTATAACCCATTTTTTAATAGGGTCATTTGATTCTCTGGAGTCTAACTTCTTGAGTTCTTTGTATATATTGTATATTAGCCTTTTATCAGATATAGAATTGGTAAAGATCTTTTCCCAATTTCTAGGTTGCCATTTTGTCCTATTGACAGTGTCTTTTGCCTTACAGAAGCTTTGTAATTTGGGAACAAAATACCCATGGAAGGAGTCGTAGAGACAAATTATGGAGCAGAAACTGAAGGAAGGACAATACAGAGACTGCTCTATCTGGGAATCCTTTCCATATTCAATCATCAAATCAGACACTATTATGGATGCCAGCAACTGCTGGCTGACAGGAGTCTGATATAGCTGTTTCCTAAGAGGCCCTGACAGTACCAAACTAATATAGAAGTAGAGGCTCACAGCCATCCATTGGACTGAGTACAGGGTTCCCAATGAAGGAGCTAGAGAAGGGACCCAAGAAGCTGAAGGGTTTGCAGCCTCTTAGGACGAACAACAATATGAACTAACTAATACCCTCAGAGCTCCCAGGGACTAAACCACCAACCAAGGAGTACACATGGTGGGCTTAATGGCTCCAGCAGCATATGTAGCAGAGGATAGCCCAGTCAGTCATCAATGGGAGGAGAGGCCCTTGGCCCTGTGAAGGTTCTATGCTCCCAGTGTAGGGGAATGCCTGGGCCAGGAAGCGGGAGATGATGGGT
>NW_022196905.1:120200991-120208609 GCF_008632895.1 Mastomys coucha | reverse complement strand
TTTTTTTTTCTTTTCTTTTTTTTCTTTCTTTTCAGAGGAGAAACTGGGAAAAGAGATATTATATGATGTGTAAATAAAGAAAATATCTAATAAAAAGTAAATAAAAAAGAAAGAAGGGAGGAAGAAAGAAAGGTCCCTGGTACTTGTTGTCAGTCATTGCAGGCAAACGTACATGCTCTAGGTTCAGTGAGAGGCCTCATCTCAAAAATCAGGAACAAGAGCACTTGATAAAGACATGTTACACGGACCTCTAGCTCTGATACTCAGGTGCACACAAGCATGTGAACCTCCTGTACATATGCACCCAAACCAAATAAAAACACAGGAAAGCTCAGATCCGATCCCATACATCCTGTATCCTTCAGAAAAGCTGTGATATACACAAATTCTAAGACTACATATATTTTAGGCAAATATATATCTCTCTGGTTGGTTGCTCAGCAGCACCCCATATTACCAAGCAGCAAACAATAATTATATTCTTCACATCTGTTTTCATGTTGTATTTCTTTACAGAACTGATCTAAGGGAGAGTACGTTTTCATTAAATGTTGCTTGATATTAAGTACCTTGGAGCTAGAGAGATGGCTCAGAAGTCAAGAGTCTTGGCTGCTCCTACAGAGGATGTGAGCTCAGTTCCCTGCACCCATGCAATGAATTGATGTCCTCTTCTGGCATCTGTGGGCATCAGACACATAAGTACACAGGTGTACCTATAGAATAAAACACCCATATACAGAAAATCTTATAAAAAGAGGGGGAAAAGGAAGTAGGGAGAGGGGAATGGAGGAAGGAAGGGTAGGGGGAGGGAGAGGGGGAGGAGGGAGGAAAGAAGGAAGGAATGGAGGGAGGGAGACAGGGAAAAAAGAAAGATTGTAAATTTTGTCTCTTGTGCAAAATCAAACCAAGAAGAAATGCATCACTGAGACAGATGGATAGAAAGTCTGCAATACCCAGTTCTTGGGGATGAGTGACTCACTTGTGATGTGGTGTAACGTTTGTATCCCCATACTGACTGAATGCCCGGGCAAGAGGAGTGGATGCCATTTGCCCATTTTGCTAGGTGTCTTCCATTTGTTTGTTTTTGTTTTGTTTTGTTTCTTGTTTTTTGGGTTTGTTTTTGTTTTTGTTTTTGTTTTTGTTTTGTTTTTGATGGGCTCTACATTTAACCTTGCTCTGCCCTGCTCTTTCTCAGGAAGCAAACATCTTTTGTATTGTTTCTCCCAGGAGCCCAGACATCATTGTTCCACTTGTTTCTGGTTACATCCCAGCAGAGGCAGCAAGTGGATCTTTAAGGTACAGAGGCAAGAGAGGTCAGAATACTTTATTCTTTCTACTTCATCCCTGATAAGACATGGTTTGGAGGTGTCTACTTCCTCTGTCAGAGGACACAGTCCTTGCTAGGGATCTCTTGTGTTCTGGAGCTGGCTGGCTACGTCCTCCTACCTCTGCTGTCTGCAGTAGTAACTGTTCCCACGCTTGCTAATTATTTTTATTGTATTTTTTGTGTGTGGATGTTTTGCCTGTATATATAGAACTGTGCACCAGGTATGTGTGGTTCCCCCAAATCCTGAAAATGGTATTTAATTTATTATGAAATATAATGTGTCTAGGGGTTACCTGGAGGGCCCATGCCAAGATATCCCCCTGAGAAATCATGTCATGGGACAGACCTGATATAAAGGCAGTTTATTTGAGGGAAGAGAGGGGAGTGAGGGCCTGGAGAAAGGGTAGGGACAGACAGAGGGAGCAGAGCCGTGAGGGCAGAGAAGTAGTGAGAGAGAAAAGAAGGAGAGAGAGGCCAGAAACATGTAGGAACTGAGAGGGGTGAGGAAGAGGGAGAGGGAGATAGAGATACACAGAAAAACAGAGACAGACAGAGAGAGAGAGAGACAGAGAACTAGGATAGCAACCACTGCCCTGAACCTGGTAGAGATGCAGATGATGATGTAAGCTATTGCTGGTTCCCTGGGAGGATCCTGGTGGTGTTATCTGTAAGCTAACAGGGTCCCCTGGAACCAGAGTTACAGATAGTTGTGAATGCCCATGCAGATGCTGGGAATCAAACTCAAGTCCTCTGGGCAAGCAACTAGTGCCCTTAACCACTGAGCGATCTCTCCAACCTGAAACACTTGCTAACTTGTGAGTTCGTTCTTGCATCTTCTTCATCCCTTATTCCTCCAGCTGCATAATGAGCTTCTGTGTGTGAGTTTCTCTGATTCCTTGAGGAGTGTGTACAGACACTCACCCTTTCTTGGTTCACCAATGAAGCTGGCATGTATGTGTCCCTTGCTTTTTGCCACTCTGTTCCAAGTGCTAGGTATCAACAACACTTCATTGTAGAGGTGAGTGAATGAAGACACATAAGGGTAATTTCCAGAAAGTGATACAGCATACACCTTGGGTTGAAGCTGAGAGGATTTGTTTTAAATAGTTAACAATTTGCACCAATTTAGAATGAGGGCTGTATTATTTTAATATTTATTATTCATTTTTATTTTATTTTTTTAATTTTCACTTTTTTATTAGATATATTCCTTTATTTACATTTCAAATGAAATCTCCTCTCCTGGTTACCCCTCCAAAAACAAAAACAAAAACAAAAAACAAAAAACAAACCCTGTATCCTCCTCCCTTCCCCCACTCACCAACCCACCCTCTCCCACTTCCTGGCCCTGGCATTCCTCTACACTAGGGCATAAACCTTCACAGGACTAAGGGACTCTTCTCCCATTGATGACCAACTAGGCCATCTTCTGCTATACATATGCTGCTGGAGCCATGAGTCCCACCATGTGTGCTCTTTGGTTGGTGGTTTAGTCCCTGGGAGCTCTGAGGGTACTAGTTAGTTCATATTGTTGTTTATCCTAAGGGGCTGCAAACACTTCAGCTCCTTGGGTCCTTTCTGTAGCTCCTTCATTGGAGACCCTGTGCTCAGTCCAATGGATGGTTGTGAGTCTCTACTTCTGTATCAGTTAGGTACTGTCAGAACCTCTCAGGAGACAGCTATACCAAGCTCCTGTCAGCCAGCAGTTGCTGACATCCACAATAGTGTCTGGGTTTGATGATTGAATATGGGAAGGATTCCAAGGTGGAGCAGTCTCTGGATTGTCCTTCTTTCAGTCTCTGCTCCATAGTTAGTCTCTGCAACTTCTTAGATGGGTATTTTGTTTCCGCTTCTAAGAAGGAATGAAGCATCCACACTTTGGTCTTCCTTCTTCTTGAGTTTCTTGTGCTTTGTGGATTGTATTTTGGGTATTCTGAGCTTCTGGGCTAATATCCACTTATCAAATAGTACATGCCATGTGTGTTCTTTTGTGATTCGGTTACCTTACTCAGAATAATATTCTCCAGATCTATCCATTTCCCTAAGAATTTTATAAATTCATTGTTTTTAATAACTGAGTAGTTCTGTGCACCACATTTTCTGTATCCATTCTTCTGTTGAGGGACATTTGGGTTGTTTCTAGTTTCTGGCTACTATAAATATGGCTGCTATGAACATAGTGGAGCATGTGTCCTTATTACATATTGGAGCATTTTCTGGGCATATGCCCAGGAGTGTTATAGCTGGGTCCTCTGGTAGAGCTTTCTCCAATTCCCATAGAAACAGCCAAACTGATTTCCAGACTAGTTGTACCAGCTTACAATTACACCAGCAATGAAAGAATATTTCTCTTTTTCCACAACCTCTCCAACATCTGTTGTCACCTGAATTTTTTATCCTAGTCATTCTGACTGGTATGAGGTGGAATCTCAGGGTTGTTTTAATTTGCATTTTCCTGATGACTAAGAATATTGAACATTTCTTTAGGTGCTTTTCAGCCATTCGGTATTCCTCAGTTGAAAATTCTTTCTTTAGCTCTGTATCCCATTTTTTAATAGGGTTATTTGATTCTCTGGAGTCTAACTTCTTGATTTCTTTGTATATATTGGATATAAGCCTTCTATTGGATATAGAATTGGTAAAGATCTTTTTCCAATCTGTTGGTTGCTGTTTTGTCCTATTAACAGTGTCCTTTTCCTTACAGAAGCTTTGTAATTTTATGAGGTCCCATTTATCAATTCTTGACCTTAGAGCATGAGCTATTGGTGTTCTTTTCAGGAAAGTTTCCCCTGTGCCCATGTGCTCCAGGCTCATACCCACTTTCTTTTCTATTAGTTTAAGTGTATCTGGTTTCATGTGGAGGTCCTTGATCCACTTGGACTTGAACTTTGTACAAGGAGATAGGAGTGGATCGATTTGTATTCTTCTACATGCTAACTGCCAGTTGAGCCAGCACCATTTGTTGAAAATGCTATTTTTCCAACTGTATGGTTTTAGCTCCTTTGTCAAAGATCAAGTGACCATAGGTGTGTGGGCTTATTTCTGGGTCTTCAATTCTATTCCATTGATCTACCTGCCTGCCACTGTACCAATACCATGCAGTTTTTATCACAATTGCTTTGTAGTACAGCTTAAGGTCTGGGATGGTGATTCCACCAGAGGTTCTTTTATTGTTGAGGATAGTTTTTGCTTTCCTAGGTTTTTTGTTATTCCAGATGAATTTGCAAATTGCTCTTTCCAAGTCTGTGAAGAATTGAGTTGGAATTTTGATGGGGATTGCATTGAATCTGTAGATTGCTTTCGGCGAGATGGCCATTTTTACTATATTAATCCTGCCAATCCATGAGCATGGGAGATCTTTCCATCTTCTGAGATCTTCTTCAATTTCCTTCTTCAGAGACTTGAAGTTCTTGTCCAACAGATCTTTTACTTGCCTAGTTAGAGTCACACCAAGGTATTTTATATTATTTGTGACTATAGTGAAGGGTGTTGTTTCCCTAATTTCTTTCTCAGCCTGTTTATCCTTTGTGTAGAGGAAGGCCACTGATTTTCTTGAGTTAATTTTATATCCAGCTACTTTGCTGAAGCTGTTTATCAGGTTTTGAAGTTCTCTGGTAATATTTTTGGGGTCACTTAAGTATACTATCATATCATCAGCAAATAGTGATAGTTTGACTTCTTCTCTTCCAATTTGTATCCCTTTGATCTCCTTTTGTTGTCTAATTGCTCTGGCTAGGACTTCAAGTACAATATTGAATAGGTAGGAGAGAGTGGGCAGCCTTGCCTAGTCCCTGATTTTGGTGAAATTGCTTCAAGTTTCTCACCATTTAGTTTGATGTTGGCTACTGGTTTGCTGTATACTGATTTTACAATATTTAGGTATGGGCCTTGAATTCCTGATCATTCCAAGACTGTTATCATGAAGGGGTATTGGATGTTGTCAAATGCTTTCTCAGCATTCAATGAGATGATCATATGATTTTTTTCTTTGAGCTTTTTTATGATGGATTTCCATATATTGAACCATTCCTGAATCCCCAGGATGAAGCCTACTTGATCATGATGGATGATTGTTTTGATGTATTCTTGGATTCAGTTTGGAAGAATTTTATTGAGTATTTTTGCATTGATATTCATAAGGGAAATTGGTCTGAAGTTTTCTTTCTTTGTTAGGTCTTTGTGTGGTTTAGGTATCAGATTAACCATAGCTTCATAGAATGAATTGGGTAGAATACCTTCTGTTTCTATTTTGTGGAATAATTTGAGGAGTATTGGTATTAGGTCTTCTTTGAAGGTCTGGTAAAACTCTACACTAAACCTATCTGGTCCTGGGCTTTTTTTTTGGTTGGGAGACTATTAATAACTCTTTCTATTTTGTTAGTGGATATGGGACTGTTTAGATCATATATCTGATCTTGATTTAACTTTGGTACATGGTATCTGTCTAGAAAATTGTCCATTTCACCCAGGTTTTCCAGTTTTGTTGAGTATAGGCTTTTGTAGTAGGATCTGGTGATTTTTGGGATTTCCTCGGTTTCTGTTGTTATGTCTTTCTTTTCATTTCTGATCTTGTTAATTAGAATACTGTCTCTGTGCCCTCTAGTTAGTCTGGCTAAGGATTTATCTATTTTGTTCATTTTCTCAAAGAACCAGCTCCTGGTTTGGTTGATTCTTTGTATAGTTCTTTTTGTTTCTATTTGGTTGACTTCAGCCCTGAGTTTGATTATTCCCTGCCATAGACTCCTCTTGGGTGAATTTGCTTCTTTTTGTTCTAGAGTTTTCAGATGTGTTGTCAAATTGCTGGTATATGTTCTCTCCAGTTTCTTTTTCGAGGCACTTAGAGCTATGAGTTTTCCTCTTAGGACTGCTTTCATTGTGTCCCATAAGTTTGGGTATGTTGTGGCTTCATTCTCATTAAACTCTAGAAAGTCTTTAATTTCTTTCTTTATTTCTTCTTTGACCAGGTTATCATTGAGTAGAATCTTGTTAAGCTTCCACGTGTATGTGGGCTTTCTATTGTTTACGTTGTTATTGAGGAGCAACCTTGGTCTATAGTGATCTGATAGGATACAAGGAATTATTTCCAATCTTCTTGCATCTGTTGATGACTGATTTGTGACCAATTATATGGTCAATTTTGGAGAAGGTACCATGCGGTGCTGAGAAGAAGGTATATCCTTTTGTTTTAGGATAAAAAGTTCTATATGTATCTGTTAAATCCATTTGTTTCATAACTTCTGTTAGTCTCACTGTGTCTTTGTTTAGTTTCTGTTTCCATGATCTGTCCATTGGAGAGAATGGGGCTGTTGAAGTCTTCCACTATTATTGCGTGTGGTGCAACGTGTGCTTTGATCTTTAGTAAAGTTTCTTTTATGAATGTAGATACCCTCGCATTTGGAGCATAGAGCTTCAGAATTGAGAGTTCATCTTGGTAGATCTTACCTTTGATTAGTATGAAGTGTCCCTACTTATCTTTTTTGATCACTTTAGGTTGAAAGTCAATTTTATAATGGCTACTCCAGCTTGTTTCTTGCAACCATTTGCTTGGAAATTGTTTTCCAGCTTTTAATTTTGAGAGAGTGTCTGTCTTAGTCACTGAGGTGGGTTTCCTGAATGCAACAAAATGTTAGGTCCTGTTTACATGCCCAGTCTGATAGCCTTTGTCTTTTTATTGGGGAATTGAGTCCATTGATATTAATATATATTAAGGAAAAGTAATCATTGTTTCCTGTTATTTTTGTTATTAAAGTTGAAAATCTGTTCGTGTGGCTATCTTCTTTTAGTTTTGTTAGAAGATTAATTTCTTGCTTTTTCTAGAATGTAGTTCCCCTACTTGTGTTGGAGTTTTCCATTTATTATCCTTTGAAGGGCTGGATTTGTGGAAATATATTGTGTAAATTTGGTTTTGTCATGGAATACTTTGGTTTCTTCATCTATGGTAATTGAGAGTTTTGCTGGGTATAGTAGCCTGGGCTGGCATTTGTGTTCTCTTAGGGTATGTATGGCATCAACCCAGGATCTTTTGGTTTTCATAGTCTCTGGCGAGAAGTCTGATATAATTCTGATAGGTCTACCTTTACATGTTACTTTACCTTTTTCCCTCACTGCTTTTAATATTCTTTCTTTGTTATGTGCATTTGGTGTTTTGACTATTATGTGGCAGGAGGAATTTCTTTTCTGGTCCAAACTATTTGGAGTTCAGTAGGCTTCTTGTATGATCATGGGCATCTCTTTTTTTAGGTTAGAGAAGTTTTCTTCTATAATTTTGTTGAAGATATTTACTGGCCCTTT
>NW_022196905.1:120134404-120200637 GCF_008632895.1 Mastomys coucha | reverse complement strand
CTATGTTATCTTCTGCACCTGAGATTCTCTCTTCTATCTTTTGTATTCTGTTGGTGATGCTTGCATCTGTGGCTCCTGACTTCTTTCCAAGGTTTTCTATCTTCAGAGTTGTCTCTCTCTGTGATTTCCTAATTTTTTTGCTTCCATTTTTAGGTCCTGGATGGTTTTGTTCAATTCCTTCACCTATTTGGTTGTGCTTTCCTGTAATTCTTTTAGGGATTTTTGTGTTTCCTCTTTAAGGGCTTGTACCTGTTTATTTGTGTTCTCCTGTATTTCTTCAAGGGAATTATTTATGTCCTTCTTAAATTCCTCTATCACCATCATGATATGTGATTTTAGATCCAAATCTTGCTTCTGGTGTGTTGGGTTATCCAGGACTTGCTGTGGTGGGAGTACTAGGTTCTAATGATGCCAAGTAGTCTTAGTTTCTGTTGGTAAGAATCTTGCATTTGCCTTTAGCCATCTGTTAATGTTGTTAGATGTTCATGCTGTCTCTGGCTGTAGCTTGTTCCTCCTATGGGTCTGTAAGCCTGTGTCAGCACTTCTGGGAGATCAGCTCTACCCTCGTAGGACCTGTGTGCAGAGGGCTGTGGATCAGCTGCCCCTCCTGTGTGGAGATGGATGAATAAAGATTGCAGCTTCTGTGACATGTGCCTTCCAGCTGGTCCCACCTGTGACCTGGGGTCAGAGCACTCCTTGGAGAGAAGCTCTCTGCTTGTGGGAAAGGTGTGCAGAGGGCTATAGATCCGCTGTCCCTCCTAGTTGTAGACAGAGGTAGAAAGGATCCTATCCCAGCTACCCTACCACTTCTGTGGCCTGAGCCTCCCAGCTGGTCCCCCATTTTTATTCTATGTGTATGTGTGCTTGCTTGATGCATGTATGTGAAGTATATGGGTGCAGTACCAGAAGAGGAGACCAGAAGAGGGTGTGATTCTCCCAATCTGGGTGCTAAAATACTGAATCCAGATCTTCTGCAAGTATAGCAAGTTCTCTTAACCACTGAACCATCTCTCTGGCTCCTAATGAAGGCTGCCAGACTGCCCTTCCCAGTCCTGTGCCAGAAACAGAGTTTGTCTCAAGATTCATAACTCATTGTTCACCATGCAATGTGGTTGAAGTCATTAGCTGAGTTTTCCAATCACACAGTGATCAATTAATCCAATAGAAAAGGCCTTTCTGTGCCACAGCTAATTTGTGCTTGTTAATGTGTAATTAGTGCTCAGCATCTCACTTTCCTTTATTGAGATGATTCGAAACCTGGCAGGAGCAGGAATGATTTGCACGAAGTCAGAGAGGATTATGCAAACCCCCTTTCAAATTAATGAAGGTAATAAAAGATTTCCCAGCCATTCTTACATCTAAGCCTTTCAGAATAGAGGCACCGGGAAACAGTCGGCAGAGGATGCTGACAGTCAGTGCCTGCCAACTTGCAAGAGGCAATTTTTTTTGTAAGGATTTTGCAAGGTTATTGTTAACTAGAACCATTGTTAAATAATATAAAACCAAATATTGTTCTGATCTCTGCAACTATTGCAAAAGCAAGTAAGATAGTAATCTCCCACTGATCACCCTGTGGTTGAAGAATGTTTCTATTTAATGAATATAAATCATGTACAAGTTAAAAATAGCTTGAAACTAGATCATTTATCAGATTTCATGACAAAAGACCTAATGGGAAGAACAGAGAGAGATGTAGTCACACTGGTTGGATCATGATTGAATACAAACTATATTTTATCTACCAAGATACACGTTTAAGTTTTTTTTCCTTTTAAGTAGCTATGTAGAATTTGCAACCTATATTTTATTTTTAAGATTTTTTTATGTGTATGTACATATGTGTACCTGTGTAAGTTTATAGATACCATGTGCAAGCAGGTGATGGAAGAGGCCCAAAGGGGTGTCAGATTTCTTGGACTGGAGTTACAGATGATTATGTGCCACATATGGGGCCTGGGAACTGAACCCAGGCCTTCTGCAAAAGTAGTCAGAGCTCTTAACCACTGAGCAGTCTCTCTATCTACCATGCTATTTTAAATTTTAAAAGTGATTTATGGAATATACCAATACTTTATTTCATTTATTCAGCATTTCTATCTACTAGTACAGTTATCCTATATATGATATGTGTATGTGTGCTCAAACAATTCGTAGACAGACATTTTTAAGTTAATTAGTTTGCTATTTATTTTATTTGTATATGTTCATGCCTGTGTGTATTTGCACATGAGTACATTCTCCAAGGAGGCCAGAAGAGGGCGCTAGATCCATGGAACTGGAGTTACAGATAATTGTGTGCTGGAAATAGAACCTCAGTCCACTGAAAGACTAGTAAAGTAAATACTGTTGACCTCTGAGTCATGTCTCCCGTGTTGTGGTCTGTGCTCTGTATTCCGTGTTTCCAGGGCTGTGAAAACATTGTTATGTTATAGCTCAACCAAGTATGGATAAAATAGCCTGTTTAGATTCCATTTTCTTGATAGTAAGCATGCCATGTTAAGAGATATTTTTTAAGTGAACTGGAGTTTTTTTCTGTACTGGAGAGCTAGCTCAGAGGTCAAGAACACTGGCTGCTCTTGCAGAGGAGCTGGGTTCAATTCCCAGCATCCACATAGATGCTCAAAACTGTCTGTAACTCCAGTTCCAAGTAGTCTGCTGTTAATGCCAATTGGCCAGCCCTCATGGCCATGTTCCCCTTAACTCACTTAACCCATGGAGGCTTCTCCTTCCTCTACCTTCTTTCCCTCGAGGTTCTCCGCTAGCCTAAATCCCAGTAATTCTAAACCCCACCTATGTCTCTTCTGCCCAGCTATTGGCTATTGGCATCTTTATTTACCAATCAAAAATAACTTGGAGACAGAGTCATATAGCATCACCTGTGTCTTGGTGCAGACTGCACGTCTTCCCCCCACCCCCAACCCCCACCCCTGCCAACTACCTGGCACTTAACATTACAATAGACAACAAGACCAAATCTCAACAACTAATGGTTTGGGGGATGTCAAACGAAGGCAGACTCAGAGAGAGAATTTTCTTCACTGATGTAGCTACTTGCAGGTTGCTTATACTCCTGTAAGGAACTGGTCACCATTGCTCCAGTGAGAAACCCCTCACCATGTCCTTGTGAGCTACCCAGGCATGTTTCAGTGGGAAACTCTTCCCTGCACCTCTGGGAGACCCTAAGTAAAGTCATTGGTTCACCAAGATACACTGGAGGAATCATGTCTTTAGTTTGTTATTAGCCTCCTGTCTGGACTGGACATTTGTCAATTTCACATGACATTCTTCAATATCGTATTGTTCTTATTTATTTTTAAGCATCCTTTTACTATGACAAAACACAGAGATAAATGCAGAGTTTATCAAAGTCTTAGAAGATCATTGAATTGAGTGTTTGTGTCCCCACCATGAATCTGCTCCTAGTTTGTGGTCTGGTTTCTCAGTCTGTACAGAGGTTTCCAGCAAAGCCCCCTGTTCTTTTGAATGGGGTACTCTGAAGAGCCTCAAGAAGAAAAAAAGACTCTGTTTCCTCCATTTCTCCCGCTCCTGGTCTTGGTTCTGATTATCTGGACAGCCCTGTATTCCATATTTGCTTTGTAGCCTCTGGGGATGACTCAACCCTGCCTGCCTTATATTGTCTCTTGTCAACCTCTTGTTCAAGGTCGTACATGGTTAGCAAAACTTCGAAGGGAAAAGTAAAGATGTCTGTCTCACTCCAGTAGTTTCTTGATCTTTCTGGCATCCAGCCCCTCGTGTGTTATGGTCTCAATGGGTTCCTAATGTCAGTATACAGACTTTTCAAAAATTTTTTTAGCTTCCATAGTTTCTTCCAATGTCGTGTCTCCTGATGAACATGCTATCCCTCACAGCTTAAGGTAGAGTGTCTCCCACTCACCAATTGCTTTAGAACATCTTATCTGAGTTTACCATCCTACTTTGAAATATTGTGCTGCTCCAAGCGTGTGCACTGTGTGTAGCCTCTCTGAAGTTTATTCAGGAGGAGAAAGCATCTTGACACAGTCCAAGCAGCAGCATGAGAGAGGAAGATGAGGGAGGAGGTTATCGTAAGAGAGGGACACTTTTCTAGAATTTTACTCAGTCATGAGGAATGAGCATTTACTTGGATTTTAGGCGTAAAAATTATATTATAAACTAATACATTTTTAAAATATTAATATTGAAAACTAGCCCAATTGACTCACATTGGTGAGAGAGGAGTGGCAAGGGGGAAATCACATGCAGGGGAGGGAAAGAGAGAGAGAGAGGAGGGGGGAGCAGATATGAGTGAGGTGATGGTGCGAGGCATCTTCTTCATGGTTAGAGTATACCCTTCAGGAGTCAGCTTTCAACTTCTACAACACATGTACTTAGGATCAAACTCAGATCTTCAGACTTTGCAGCAAGCTCCTTTGTCTACTGAGCCATATTTGTGGCCTTGTCTGTTTATTTAAGTCTATGTAACCCAAATGACTTCTGAATTTCCATGCAGCCCAAGCTTGCACTGAACTCCCAATTTCCCTGCCTCTGCCTCCAATTTCTAGGATTACAGGCATGCACCATGTCAGCTTCACATCGGACTTTAAGTTAGAGTGTATTGAAGAATAACAAAGTGAAAGTCTTCAGTGATTAGATTCCTAAGAGAGCAATGAATAAATGTGGCTTCATTTGCCAGTGATTTGTTGCTATAAAATGGTACAAGAGCAGCTACAAACAAAATCAAATGATCTCATTTTCTATTCACACACCACAGAAGAGCCAATTCTTTGGATATTTGCACACACTAGCTTGCATTTTAAGTGGGAGCTATGATGATGGATGTGTTTCTCTGAAGGATGCCACCTTCTGATTATCTGTGGCTTTGAAAACCCTGAGGCCCCCATGAGCTTCGGGAACCTCAGACAGGAGAATTGATTATGGTACTTGCTCAGTTGTAAGTAAGAGTTTTATATTTGTTTATTTAAAATGTTTCTGATATGCAGTTTAAATAGATGTATTTTTTGTGAATAGATTATACAAGTAGAAGATTTTCATTTCATGACTATGAAATAAAAACACTGAAAATCACAACTCTGTTCATTGTATGCATTAGTGTATTGGAGCAGGAGTGAGCAACCTTTCACTGTAAAGAGTCAAATTGCAGGGATGTGAGCTTTGTGGTCCATTTGACATATCACAGTATTTCTTAACTGCATTGCTTTGGAGCCAAGACCAAAAGAAACTATTCTAAAATAAGCCTAGGGCTGAAGGGTGAGTGTGATCATTAGCAGAGTTCCTACCTAAAATCCCCAAATAAGAGGCTAGAGGTATGGCACAACAACAGGGTACCTGCATAGAATTGTCCAAAGAGAGAATGGAGGCATAGCTCAGTTGTAGTGCTCCTGTCTGTAAGCCACCAATAAGGTGGGTAGAGGGCAGTTCAGTGTTAGAGCACTTGCCTAGAATCCATCAGTAGGGAGCTGATATCAATGCACATAAATACTATGTTAATGTAATATGTAATACACTTTACATAGTATTTAAGTGCATTATATACACATGATATATATATATCATGTTCATATATATATATGTATATATATATATACATATATATATATATATCATGTTCTCTTTCTAACAATGCACAAAAAGCAAACAGCACATTTACTTACAAGAGCAGTGATTGGGCTGGTCAGGCTTTCCTTGGGACCATAATTTGCTAATGCATATTAAAAGCAATTCTTTTAAGATTTATTCTAGGTAAATAGAATGTTGTACAGTAGAGTCAACTGCATGGCCTTTTTCACTTAATGCAACACAAACACACACACACAAAGAGAGAGAGAGAGAGAGAGAGAGAGAGAGAGAGAGAGAGAGAGAGAGAGAGAGAGGAGCGGGAAATGAAGAGGGAGATAGAAACAGAGATAGAGTCCACTATAAATTCAGACACATGGATTGCAACCACCAGGAAGGGCTTAAGCAACAGCAATTCATTTCTAGATGCTTCAACCCAAGATCAAGACACTGGCATACATGGTGACTCTTAGCTGGCATAGCTACCCATTACTATATCCTTATTCTACAATAATAGAGTGAGTGTTCTTTGTATCTTATAAGGGCACTGATGCTATTAATTAGAGCCAAACCTTTGAGGTCTCTTTTAATCTTAATTACAAATTCAAGGGTCCAATCCCAAAATGAAAAAATGTAGACATGGATAAATGAAAACTTCAAACATGACTAACTTGGAGAATGTAGGGTGGGAGTCTCATAAAACTAAATGTGTGAGCAAAAGCACATAAACACAGAACAGTCTTCCATGTCAACCTATGCTATGTCTACCACACACCTAGCATGATTCACTTCTGGCAGAGCCACACGGGAAATAGAAAGCCTGAACACTAATCCTTATTTAACTCTAACCCTATTCATAACTCTAAACCTGACCTACACTTAACCATAACCCTAATGCTAACTCTAACACTAACCTAATCCTAACCCTAGCCCTAATTGAACCAAAACTCTAACCCTTACCCTAATTCTAACCCTAGCATAATCCTAATCTAACCCTAACCTAACCTAAACCTAACTCTAACCTAGACCTAGACCTAGACCTACACATAGGCCTAATCCTAACACTAACCCTAAAAGCAAACCCTAAACTAACACTAACCTTAATGTAACCCTATCCTTAACTCTAACCTAACCCTAACCTCAACCCTAATCTAACCCTATGCTTGCTTGGATTTTATTCTAAGTGCCCTCCCTCTCCAGCTGACTTCCTCCATCCATCCTGGATGGTTATTTTCCTCATCATATCCCTCTCTTCCCATAGCATCATGAGCACCGGTGATCCGTCACACATTTGCTAGGTCACCAGGGTCCCCTATGAAGGCAGACACAGAAGTGTGACCGACCGATATTGGTTGAATACACTAGTGACAGACTAAACAAGCCATATTTTCTTCATCACACAATGCCTATGAAGTACCATCTGTGTGTTGTTTTGATTTTGTGCTTGGCTAATTCTCCTGATTCAAGTTGCCTGTCTGGTATAACTTTATTCCTGCAGCAGGTCAGCATGAAGATTTGGTCTTAGCAAACAGTTTACCTCTTTAAGAACAGTTCACGGGGAAGAAGTTCTCGATCTGAGCAGACACAGGAGCTTGGCCTCACACAAAGTCACCCGTTGTTTTCTCTTGTACTCTGTTGCTGTGATAAACACCATGACCAAAAGCAACTCAGTGAGGGAAAGCGTTGTCTTCCTTACACTTCCGGGTCACAACTCACTTACTGTGGGAGGTTGGGGCAGGAACTCAAGTGGGAGCTTGAAGAAGCCATGGAGGGATAGCTGTCAACACCTCAATCCTACTACAACCTACTCCCTATTGACATTGATAACATTTCAAAGTATGGCAAATAAAATAACACACACACAAACAAAAATGAAAGTCAGCTAGTGACCTAGAGGAGAAGCAGGACTTCCTGAGAGAATGAGAGTGGATGAGGGGGTTGAGACCATCCCCCCCACTTTCATGACAAGCCTCAAATTCAGTTCCCATTCTGGCAAGAGCATCCATGGCCCCTCTGGCAGATGAGTCACCCATGGAGAATCAATCTCACTTTCTCACTCTGTGTGACTCAGAGAGTAGCAACTTTGTGCCATAATGATAGAGAGCCTACTGTTTCAAAATGGGCCACGCTGGGGTTGTGAGAACAGGGAGATACCACAAGCAAAGGAACCTGAAATTAACTTAACTCATCCTCGGGGTAAGAGTCGGCCCTGAGAGGCAGCTGTGGAGAGCTAGAGGGACAAACACTTGACAATCCAAAATACACTGGTAACAGGGGGCTCCTCTGGGCAGAGTGGTTTGTGGGGAAAGAAACAGAAACCACTCTGGGGTGTGACAATCTGAGCCTGAATGGACAGGTGCATCAACCTCCAATGCCTGCCCTCCCCTTCTGTGTAGCTGGAGAACCATGAAGTTCCATGAAAGCAGATAATGGCTAGAGCCAGATCTGTCCTGAGGGGTGATCAGAACATATGGGGGCACAGAAGTGCGAAAATGGCCCCCACTTGCACATCCATACTTGTTTCTGCACTGCTCTCAGCAGGAAAGACATGACACCAGCCCAGATGCCTGTCAACAGATGAATGGGCAAGAGAATATGGTCCAAAGACACAGTGGGATTTTGTTCATCTATGAAGAAAAACAAAACCATGGCATTTGTAGTAGAATGGATCCAACTGGTGGTCTTTATGTTAAGTAACGACTCAGAAGAAAACAAACATTTTTTTCTTGAATATGGAAGTGTGTGTTTGTGCTTGGGGTAGGGAAGGAGGGAGGGAGGGAGAGAGAGAGAGGAATGGAGACAAGGGGGAAGAAGAGGTACTAAGATAGAGAAGAGATGTAAAAACAAAATAATGGAGTTTGTGGTTTTAAAACTGAGAATATAATTATTTGGAAGATTGTAGAAACCATGAAGATGTTGGTATAGGAGGTTGGGGAATAATGGGAGAGGGGTGGTTAATAAGAAGATTTAGAAGACAGATAAGAATAAAAATGTCATAACATACCCTGTACTTTGCATGCTGACTTTGCATGCACAATTATTTAACAAAACAACATAAAAAAATTTCTTTTGTAATAGTTTGAATGTCTCAGAGGAATGGGATCATTAGTTACTTTGTATTAGATGGGAAGCCTTATTTACTGTCTGGGGAAAGCTAGTATACATAGGCACCAGGGAAAATTTAATGAAACATCATCTAACATCTTTATGTGAAATTTTTAATAGTCAGTTAATATAAACCTTATTCATAATGGCTTATGGCAATCTTAGAAAAATCCCCGGATGGCTAGCTTTAGGTGTGGATGGCTCAAGGTACCCAATATTTTTTATTATGTCTTGATTCATGTTACCAATACTAACTGAACACCTATCATTGATAGATAGATAGATAGATAGATAGATAGATAGATAGATAGATAGATAGATAGATGGATAGATAGAGATAGATGTATGTATATATATACACACACACACATATATATATATATATATGTATGTATATAGAGATATAGCAGTGACAAAAATAGGTACCATCGTTGTTACAGTGGCTTTACACCCCAGTTTGTTGCCTGAATCACAGCACCATTCACTGTCCTCCCATTGGACTTTACTAAAGGTGAGTTTGGATGCCAAGGCCCCGCTGCTCATATCTGGCATCTTTCCAGAAAAAAAAAAAAGTGTAATAAAGTAAAATTAAACAACTGAAGCAAGGAAAATGACTGAGTGGGTAAGAGTGCTGGCTGCATGAACACCTGAGTTCAAATCTTCAGATCTCATATAAAAAGCCAGGCATGGTTAGTCAAATGTCCACGCTGGAGGTGGGAGGCTAGGGCCTGGAGCAAGGAGAGACAAGACATGAGAGAGGCTGGAGATTGCTCAGGTTTTGTCTCTTAAGGAATAAGATAGAGGCTGATACAACAGGACACCTGGTGCCTTTAGCTTCTGCACACGTGCACGCCCACATTCACACCTGTGCATGTAACACACACATACATACACACACATACACACACACATACACACAAACACACCAATTTAAAAAAAAAAAACTTTGCAATTGTTGCTGTATTTCATAGATTCTTCTAGAACTCAGCAACAGAGTCAGGTCAACCAAATTCTCACACCTGATAATATGTGCTGATTGTCTTGGATACTGGGCACGGATGGAGTGGGCTTGAGATCACTCCACGTCAACACATGGACTGCAAGTGAGGAGGAGACCTAGAAGTGCCTACTCTTACTTACCAGGCCAAGGTTACCTGATATGTCCAAGAAGAATTAAATCAGACCAGAAAACTTGAGGCTGTGACAACTAACTGAGAGCAATCAGACTTTTTAAACCTTTATTAAAAAAGAATATGGTGGTAATTGCCAAGATCAATACACTTGTAGTTGCCTGGATACAATAACATTTGCAAGCTGTAGAAGGAACACAAGATTAATGTGTAAGACCAATTGTCCTGTCACGCTTCCATGTTTCATTGGCTTCTAAGGGAACATACAGAGAAACACAATGTGGCTTGAATACTTCACTGCCCGAGTGATTGCACAAGTCTCTCAAGAACTGGAAGGCACACAGTGCCCCAGGAGTCATGCATTCTAACCTTTGAAACCTATGATGCATGCCTCTTAAAGCAGGAAGGGGCCAATTCCATGGTTGCCTGAAGGGGCTCCAGAATTGGAGGAAGTGGAGGTTTCCTGGAACACCTATACTATCAATCACAGGCCCCCCGTGAGAGCTGCTGTAGGATAGGAATATGGGTTCAGAGGGTAAGTATAGTCTCATGCATTTTGATGTATGTTGCTTTTTCAGAAAACCAACCAATGTATTTTGCTTCCATCTATGCAGGCTCCTTGAACATTGAAGTAATGTCTTCAAGTAATAAAAACCACGATTGAAATGTAAGGTGTAGCAACATGGACCTAGATCATTTTCAAATGATTAAAGACATTCCATTAAGTACATTAATCTACATTGTCCATTACCTCTTGTTTGAATCATGTCTATACTGGTATCTAATTATCATTGTTAAAATGCAGAATTAAAAGTCATCCCTCAAATCAGCAGCTTTGGAGACATGGAAAATGTTCAGGCACCTTGTTGAGAAATTTTCAATTACTCCATTCTCTTCCTAGAAATGACACCAGTCCTCCCGATTCACTGACAGATGACCAGCCTAAGTTTGTTTTTCTTTGTGAGGGCTTCCTTGGGAACATGGCTTCAGATAGAAAGAAATATACTGTAAAGGAGAAAATTGCAAACGTATAGTTTCAATGACAGATTTCCAAAACTGGAAAATGACATATGTTTTCTATTATCCAATTACTGAACTCTCTGGACCTGCCTGCCTCTAGACATCTCTGTTGATAAAGAGTGTGATTTCTCAGTGGTGTCTCAAAGCAGTGCCTTCATTTTTTAAAAACATTTTGAGTGAGCAAGAGAATAGTCTTCTTGGCTGTAGTGTGTGGAGTCTACTCTGCAGGTGAAACCTCAGAAGTTGCTGATATTACAGAGAAAGTCCTTCCAGCATTCTCTTTTATGAGCTGCATCCTAGTTACCATTTCTGTGGTAAAATACCTAACCAAAAGCAACTTAAAGAAAAGAAGAGTTTATTTGACTTACAGTCCCAGGCTGCTGTCAAACAAAGAAGAGGGGTCCAGGCAGGAACTTGGGCATCTAGTGACATCACATTCACAGTCAAGGGCAGAGAGAGAATAAACATGTCCTTGCTTGCTTGTGCTCAATTAACTTCTTTTATTCTTGCACAACTCAGGACCCAGCTTACGGAATAATGCCAGCCACAGTGGGATGGTCAAATAGCAACCAAGGCAGTCTTTGACAGATGTTCTCAAAGGCCAATTTAATTTAGATAATTTCTCATTGAAATTCCCTTCTCTAAGATGACTTTACATTATATCAACTTCACAAACTAACCAGGACATTGTGAATCTAAAATTTTCCCCCAAGTCCCAATGTATTGATCTCCAGTTCATGGTTCTGCTTGGAGGCAGAAAGACCTTTATCAGGTGGAGATTAATGGGAGGAAGTTGTGTCATTGCGAACAAGCCCTTGCAGGAAACTATATAACCCAAGTCTCTTCCAGTCTCTTTTTGTTTCTTAGATGACATGAGGTGAATGATTTTTTTCTACCTTGTAATCCCTGTCATCATATTTTACCTTGCTATAAATCCAAAAACAATGAAGTAAAAAAAAAAAGATGGACTGAAAGCCCTAAACTGCAAGCCAAAAATAATCTCTCATCTCCCTAACTTATTTGTATCAATATTCTTGTCACCATGATGGAATGGTAACATACATGAATATGATTGGCAAAATATTTGAGGTCAGCACAACCCGGCTTTATTGCCCTTGTAGTCTGCACCAGGCTCCATGCTCCTGATCCTGACATCAAGCATCTTCTGGTCTGGAAGTTGGACATCAGCTGGTTTCCATGGTAACAACAGTAGATCCTCAGAGTAAAACCCAATGATTTGGTGTTCCTTTGTTTGTGATTTCTGAGTCACAGGACTGTAACAACAAGCTTGGATGGCGTCTCATAAAATGGAGCGCTCCCTCCCCCATGAATTTACTCATAGTCAGCTTGCTATTGTTCAGTCTTCCCACACAATGTTAATTCAAGACTGAATTCTTGAATCACAGGTTCTTCTTTGTTTATACGATGTCAGGCACAAACCATCATGGGTACCCTCTGGGGTGTTTTGTGTTGATTGTTAACTTATCAGAGCCTAATCTGGACATGAGAGTTAGGCATTGTTTAGGTTAGGTCAATTGACATTGAAAGGCCCTAAAAGAGGTGACAATGTTCAAAGGGCCTTCTTCCTAAACTGTAAAAATAGGAAAAAGCTAATTGAGCATCAATTCCCATTTATCTCTTCTTCCTGACTGAGTGTCCTCATGGCTCTGTAGCCAGTGATGAAACCCTGGACTTGATACCTTCCTTGATGAGATCTCTGGAGACATTGTAAAGTTATGGCAGCTCTCAGTTTAGAAAAGCCTTCTCTATGGTCACCCCACTTAATTACCTCAAAGCATCCACTAACATGGGTGTCTGTGCTGCCTTTTGTACTATCTTTTCCTACCTGACTGCAAGTTCCAAGGAAAGAGACCAATGTCCAGTACTATTCCCTACTTAGAAGGCTCCCCGGTATGGCTCAGCAGCTAAGAGTGCCTGTTGCTCCTCCAGAGCATGTTGGCTAGATTACCAGCACTCACACAGCAGCTCACTACCATTTCTAACTCAAGTTCCAGGGGATCTGGAGCCCTCTTCTGGTATTTGTGCATATTGCACACACATAGTGCACAGACAGACATGCAGGCAAAAACCACTCATACATATAAAATAAATACATCTTGTAAATGTTTATCATTTTGAAAGTACAGAGAACTTCAGTATTTCCTCATTTCTTTTGTTCCACTTTTTGTCTCATTCTAGGATGTGTACACCGCTCCCAAACATTCAATTCCTTTATAATTTTGAAAATGTTCACTTTGATTTTGTTTATTTTCTGCCACTCTGGAAGAGAGACACATGGTGGAATTACTCCCAACAAAATGACAAAATAAATCAAGTTTCTGTTTTTTAAAAAGAATACACATATACAATGGAGTTTTTAGTGATCTAGTATGCTGTGGGAAGATAGAAGAATCTCTAATGCGTATTCTTAAATGAAAGAGGAAAGTCTGAAAAGACTGTGTAATGGGTGACTCCAACTCCATGACGCTCTGGAAAAGCCAAACTACGGTGGCGATCAAGAGGTCCGTGGCCACCGGGGTCTGGAGGATAGGCCTGAGGTGAATGATGGAAAACAGGGCCTTTTAAGATGGTGAAGCTGTTCTGTAAGACGATAATGCGGACAGTAGGTATAATGAACTTGCTGTACCCCATATATGGATTTAGTCAAAGATGTGTCAGCATTGAGCTACAGTGATTAATAATAAAAGGACTGACTGAACCTGGAGGGCAGCCTGGGGTACACAGAGATTGTGCCTTGTGTGTGGAAGGTTCCCCATAAGCTCGTGTGTTTGAACACTGGGTGCCCAGATGATGGCGCTGTTTGATGAGGAGGTGGAAGATTCAGAAGGTGGAGCCTCACAGGGGGAAATGAGTCACTGTGGGCAGTCCTGGAGGTTTTACTTCTCTAAAGATTTACTTCTTTTTATTTAATGTGTATGAGTGTCTTGTCTACATGTATGTGTGTGGTAACCAAAGAGGGTGTTGGATCCCCTGTAACAGGAGTTAAGAATGACCGTTGTTATAAATCCATTACGTGCTGGGATTCTGACCCACCTGGGTCCTCTGCAAGAGCAGCTAATGTTCCTTTTTTTCTCATAAATTTATTTGTTTATTCACTTTACATTGCGACACAGCACCCTCCAGTTCCCCCTCACAGGCCCCGTTCCTCCATCTCCCCCTTTCCTTCACCTCTGAGAATGGGGAGGTTCCCACTGGGTACCAACCCACCCCAGCACCTCAAATCACTGCTGTACTTTCCCACTGAGGCCAGACAAGGCAGCCCAGTTAGGGGAACGGAAGGGATCCACAGGCAGGCGACCAAGTCAGGGTAAGCCCCGTTCTAGTTGTTGGGGGACCCACATGAAGACCAAGCTCCACATCTGCTAAGTATGTGCTGGGGGGGTGCCCCATTCTAGTTGTTGAGGGACCCACATGAAGACCAAGCTCAGCACCTGCTAAGTATGTGCTGGGGGCGGGGTGCGGGTAGGTCCATCTCTTGCTGACTCTTCAGTTCTGCCCTGCAGTTTTATAACCCCTCCCCACTAGAAAAAAAAAAATGAAACAAAACCCAGCAAGTGAACAAAATTGAAGCGAAACAATGAGTGTAGCGGTTTGTAACTATGAAGCCTCCCACCCTGCCACCAGCCTGCTGCCTGCCACCCAAGCTGCCATCCGTCTGGAATTGTGTACTATTTAGTTTTCTGTCAACTTGACTCAAACTGGGGTCATCTGAGAAGAAGGAACCTCCATTGAGAAAATGCCTCCATAAGATTAGGCTGTAAACAAGCCCGTGGGGCGGTTCCTAAATTCGTGATTGATGGGGGCGGGACCAGCCCACTGTGGGTGGGGCCACATCTGAGGACCGGTCTCTGGTTCTATAAGAAAGGTTGTTGAGGAAGCCAGTAAGCAACACTCCTCCATGGCCTTTTACCATTCTCACTTTTCCAATGATAAACAGTGATGATGCATAAACAGAATCAACCCTTTCCTCCCCAAGATGCACTTGGTCCTGGTGATTCATCACAGCAATAGCAACCCTAAGTCAAACTGGGTGGTGAAAGAAACCCTTTATTCCTTAAGTTGCTTTTGTTAGGCTGTTTTTACTATGGCGACAAGAAAGTGGCTTAATCAGAAATGCCCCGTACTCTGAAAAAAAAAATTTCTTCTGTAAGTCAAACGTGGTGTTGATTAAAAATGTAAAGCCCAATAGAGATCTACCAGAGATGTTCCTATGACACATAAGAAAGTCTTTGTAATGGAGCATAGCTCCAATCTTTACGAGTGGTGGTATTTTAATATCCTTTTCTCTCAGCCTCAGGGAAGCCGACTTCTTGAACTTAACAAACATATGCTTCTAGCCATCCCTTCACATGACATTTCTAGACTCTGCACAGGAAGATGGGGACTCATTCATGTTTTCAGAATCATCCCCCAAGCCTCTGAGTCTGCCCCTTTGTTTTTGATTCTTTACATGTGTGCCTCAGCGCCTTGTTTAGGTCAAGATAAGAACACCAGGAATACGGGATTCACCTTCGTCATCTTAGCTCTCCTAGAATCACCATCTCACTACCCAATGTGGATTGCTAAGGGTCTGTCTCTGCCTCCACGCCATGGGCTTATTAGGAGATCTGCTTATGAACAAGCATTGGCTATGCAGTGTTATGCGTTTCCCTGAAGGAAGTATCCAGGACTGTGAGCTGGTGATGTGCAAGTCAACGAAAGGGAGGGAAGATGCTAGGCCCACTCAAGATGGAAAGAAGAGGCTGAGCAGCGTCATCTTTAGAAGAAAATAGAAATAGATTTAGGCTAACATAAGGAAAAGCAAGGGACTGTTTTGCAAAGCTCCTGAAATGTTTATTTGCGTCAGATTTAAATGCACAAATAGACTCCAGAAAGTACAGAAATCCAAACAACAGCTCCAGGGACTTAAACACAGGGCGGACATGGTCAGGGAGCCCCACTTGCTTAAAACTTGCATAAAGCATGACCGGCCTTCCAGATTGACCCAGGGCCATTCAGAAGCTCATTAGCCTGTATCCTAGGGATTCCCATCAGAAAGCTGGCCCAGCTAAGTTAAGCGTATCTAACAGAGAAGAAGAGAGTTTGTCTGAATACAGTCAGGATAGTTGCACCAAAAGACGATGATACTGCTGTCGAAGCCAGTGAAGTCCACAGTTAGGGCTGAGCCCTCAGTGACAGAAGACAGGAACAGGTGTGGGATGGGGAACACCATCAAAGACATGGGCACAAGTGAAAGGTTGTTGGAGAATGGAACATCAGCTTCACTTCCTGTGTTCTGAGACTTACTCCAGCATGCTTGTTTTACATGGTGCTAATAACTGAGCCCGGGGCTTCACACATGCTTAGGGAAGCACTCTCCCAACTGAGAGTACATCCCAAGCCTGAATATGCCATTACTTCCCTTTTCAACAGATTAATAATAATATGAACCCATTTTTATGCGTTTCTGTTCAATGACACCTTACTTAATAAATATTTCATCTACATTGCACTCATAGCCAACAGTATTGTGATCCGTGCCTAAACAAAGTCCCAGGTGTTGTTTAACACATGTGCTTGCAGACTAAGTCTTCTTGTGCTTAGGGTCTCTCCGCAGTACCTTAATCCCAAGCAGAGGACTCTTGAAAACAGTAAAATCAACAAGAAAAAGACTATGCACCTAGAAAGTACGTTATTCCATAAGTCCTAGGACACTTGCTTATACTGTTGGTTTATGTATATAGGTAATACGTTTTCTTGTGTGACATTCTAGACATGAGCAAGCACGTACTTGCCCCAGAATAGGGCACCAATGACAAACCAAAGAAATTATTCTGTGTGGAAGTCCAGATTGATGAGTCAATGAGTTTATTGGGGGTCGCTCACGGGAGCATTGATGGCTCCAACATACTTGCAGCATTGAAAAGACCGCTCTAGCCTGAGTGACGACTCCCAGGGACTTCAGCCCAAGCTCTCTGTAGGCTTGAAAGCCACTCTCTAGCTCGAAAAGCTGCTTCTGAGCACACCCTTTCCTCAGTATTGGCTGACTGCTTCTACAATCCTGAGGGAGCCCTGGTGAGTCTCTTGAGTTCCAATTTTCTTGGTTTTGTGGCGTTTGCCTCCTTTGTCTACCTGGAAGCCTTGATTCTCCTGGGAGGGCTGGTCCAGAGGAGGCTGCTGCAGGACAATGGGAAAACTCAGACTTTTAGCCACTGTGCACATCTCAGATGAGTGTTACTAAGCCCATGATGCTCACAGTCGATCCACAAATAACAACGAGGATCTTCTGCCTATCGCATTGACGAGCGCTTGGGAGCTGTGTGACACAGTGATGATAACTGGGGCTTGAGATAAACAACAAAGGACATCAACTCCTCCTGAGCAGATGCAGCTGGCTCACTCCATCGGTCACTGTGTGTTAAATGGAGGGCAGAGGACAGTGAGGAAAGGACTCATGCAGAGAGCAGAGGCACCATGCAACCCGCACCAGATGGAATGAAATCAGAGACAGGTCCAGAAAATGTATATTTTCTCTAATTTGTGTTCCGTGTTTGAATGATATTCTCCTTTCTTCTGTTCACTCCCACCTCTGCCCTCCCCTTCACTGAAAGGACCACTATGATGTCATTTCAACCCCTCTACACAGCGGCAACCATGAGTGGTCTCACATGGGTCACATGTGACCCTGACATGCTACAAATCAGAACTTTCCCTCCTGGAAACATGCCAGCATACACTAGTGTGAACAATTTCATATAATTTTCAGAGTCCTGAAACAGGATACATCTGAGCTGGGTGTGAGCTCAAATTCTGCCACTAACTTTCGTGGCTCCAGACGTGGGACATCCCACCTGTGCATGTTCATTTCCACGTGTGTGGAAGAAGGTAGTGGCCTCCACCTCACCTCTGGTTGTGATGGTGAGGATTAAGCAGGCTTGGAAGAGCTTCTGCACTACAGCACAGGAGATCTCTGATGATGATAACTATTATCATGATTGTTTTTCTCAGATCAAGAGGGTTAGGAGCTACAAACCCCTCTGAGGAATTGTTTGAAAGAGATTCTCTGTGCTCAATAGTTAGGGCTTAGAAATAGCCCCCAGCAAAATCAGTTGAAAACAAGAGCCTCAGGGCAGAAGGAGAAAATAAAGTGGGGAGCTTGGAGGTGACGTGGTGAAGATGGAAGAGGGAGGGGTGCCAGGAAGCTTCTCTCCCAGGCACCACCACCAAGGATGCCCCATGCTGTCCCTAGCATCACAGCCTCCTCCCCCAGCACCTGCAGTCACTCGGGTATTCTCTATCATAAAAATTGGTCATATCAAAAATGCTGTATAGGTCCTTTAATTTTCACAAATAAAAAGATGAGGCATGGATAAATCAGGTAGTGACAAAGGTGGATGTTAAGCAGAAACCAAAAGCTATCTGGGACATTCCCCATTAACAACCTCAATATACCATCATTGCAGAAATACAGCTTCACACTCACTCTGAGTTTTATTTTGATCTTAACCCTTGACAGAATTTTACTTGAGTCCTTGAGAATTGGACAGGCAATTAGTCTTCATCCTGTTCTCATCCTGTCAGTCAGAGAACCACAAACCCCTGATCCTCCAGCCAAGGGCACCTGCAGATAATCACTATGGGGGTGGGGAGTATATCGGCAGCACGTTTCATAAATTCCTTCCGTCCTTTGAGGTATGCAGAATTCCAGAGATATGTGACCAACATCCATCTAGCTGGGTTTTGTTTGTTTTATAGATGTTTCGAAACACTGGCCTGTGTTTCCATGGGAGCAGCAGGTGATCACCTTTTGAATGTCAGGTGGGTTGGTGACTGGCTGTGATTCTCACTCATACCTGTTCACACTTCTGTATCTCTTACCTGATACTAGAGGAGGGTACAACCTCTGCCTGCAGAAGATGCTGGCTGAAATGGAAAAGTGGTCAGAGGTGACTCTATCAGTAAAGGTAATCAAGGTAATGGATCCAAAAGAAAGTTTGATAGGAAAGTGGGAGAAAACTGATTCTTGAATAGTCACTATTTACTGAATTTGTGGACAGACTCTTTCTTGAATGACTCTAAAAAGCCTAAAGATTCAATAGCCTGCTTTTTTAAAATGTGTTTTTGTTTGTCTAAGTATTTCACCTGCATGTATGTATGTGCACTACATGTGTGAAGTTCCCAAGAGTCCAAAAGAGGACTTCAGCCCAGAACTGATGTTACAGACAGTTGTGTGTAGTCATGTGGATGCTAGGAATGGAAGGAACTCAGGTCATCTGAAAGAGCACTCAGTGCTCTTAACTACTGAGCCATCTCTCTAGTCCTATCAATGGCCGGTTTTTTTACACTGTTAGGCTTCAATATTGTTCTTTCATTTAGGTAAGATAATTAGATGTCTCCACAAGGACCTCTGCCACCCAACAATGAAGCTTTAATCACTTTTAAGTTCCTGCCTCTGTGTCTATGTGATATTACAGATCTTCATACTGGCTCCTGAGAAAGAAATGTCTGAAGGCTAAAGGGCAGTACAGTTACAATGCAGTTGAAGAATAACTGTGCATACAAGTTCTCCACCAGGCCAATAGGGTGGCTCATCGTTGCTGTTATTTTACAGCAATTTCCTCTGTGTTGAAACCTTCCATTCTGGAGGGAAGCTCTTAAGACTCGGAAAGTACACAACTCAAAAGTCTTAGTAAGCCCCAGAAACAGAACAGATGTGCTAGCCGCCTGCTCCAACCTGTCCCTAAGGTTCTATGAGCAGGAAGGACCACTGAGGAGAGCCAGACCAAATGAGCCTCCTTCTTAAAAGAAATTCTTCTACCTGTTGATGTAGATTCAGGCTATGCAGAGAACGCTAGGTCACAGCTTTCCTGAGCTGTCACCTATACAGCGGCTGGCTTTTGGTGATACCACTGCCTTTGACTCATCAATGCTCCTGTAAGGAATCCCAGTAAACCGGGTTGGTTTACCAAGCTGACATTGGTGGTATCATTACTTTGGTCTGTCACTGTTTTCCTGTCTTGGACTAGTAGATATTTGTTTCTGATCCCAGGGATATTGCCAGATGTGCAGGTCTCCATGCACAATATGTTTCTTTAAATAGAGTCTTCTTTCTATTAGAGTAACAAGTATGTTTGACTAATGCTGGGGTTGAAAATTGGATGAAGCTGGAGAGGGTGGGTTAGTGAGCAGGGGGAGGGGAGAAGGAACAGGGTTTTTGTTTGTTTGTTTGTTTGTTTTGTTTTTCCAGAGGGGAAACTGGGAGAGGAGATATCATATGACATGTAAATAAAGAAAATGTCTAATTAAGAAAAGAAAATTGGATATGGAATGGGCTACTCTGTCATAAATAAATGTAGATTGTATTTCTGGTCTCAACCACAATTTGAAATGCCAAAACTGTAAACAAACAAACAAAAACCCTTGTAATTACATTGATTCAATTTAAAGGTGTGTGCCACCACCACCTGGCAGAACACTTTTTATTAAGAATGTCTCAGAGTGTCAGAGAGATGACAGCTCAGTGATTAAGAACACTGGTTGCTTTTCCAGAGGATCCAAGTTCAGTCTCTAGCACCCATCTGGCAGCTCACAACTACCTATAACTCCAGTGACAGGAGTAACTGGAGATCGGATGCCTTGTTTTGGCCTTTGAGGACACTATATACACAGAGAGATTCACTTCAATAAAAATAAATCACTGAAAAAAGTCTCGGAGCTGCAAGATGGCTTACTAGGTAAAGTTCTTGCTGGGCAGCATAAAGACTGGATATCAGATCCCAAGCATCCACGAGGATGTGGCTGAGTATGCCTATAATCACGGCACTAGAAAGCAGGGACAGGAGGGTCCCCAGGGGCTTGCTAATCAACCACTCTAGCTGAAACAGTAAGTTCTAGTCTCCGTGAGAAACTCTGTTTCAAAAAAGTGGCAACTGATGTGTGATGGCCCACACTTTCAATCCCAGAACCTGAGAGTCAGAGGTAGGAAGATCCCTCTGAGTTCCAGGACAGTATAATCTACATGGTAATTCCAGGCCAGTTGGGGCTATGTAATAAGACCCTGTCTCAAACCAACTAAAAGTAAACATAGAAATAAGATGGAGGACAGCTGGGGAAGAACCCTAATGTTGACCTTTCACCTCTATGTATGCTCGAATAAACACTTGTATCTGCACACATGTGCCCTCACACACACAACATACATACATTAAATTAAAAAGTGTCTCGCCAAGGCCAGAAACTACATTCAGACACCTATCTTTTACAGAGTAGTCAGGACTGGCTGAAAGAGATTTCTGTAGCCCACTCTAAAGAAAGCTGGGAACCTAACATAGGCTCCTGAGGAACTGGTGTCCGCAGGTCTGAAGACGGTGCACTTCTCATTGTAGCTGTGACTTTGTTGTACTATTTGGGTCTCCGTTTTATCACCAGTGACACCTGAAAGAGAAAAAAGCATAGACGTGAAAGTGAATCGGGAGTGGTTTGCAAACTTTGAACGTCCTTTCCAATTCTTCTGTTTTCTGTTTGTTTGTTTGCTTGCTTGCTTGTTGTTTCTAGATCATCCAGGTCGTTTGGGTGTTTGTCTTGTTTTGTTTTGAATCATACCAAGGAGGAAATCCAAGTCCTCATATCACTGTGCTCCAGAGATCCAATTAACACCCACCTTCTCCACCAAGGCAAACGTGAGGCAGACGGACAGAGAACACAGAGTTACTGACATCCTGGCTTGGAACAATAAGGTAGACACTGTTCACCTCAAAGGAAACAGTATACGATTTTCCAAGGAGGAAAGTCTTAGTGTGGGGGTGGTGTGAAGGGGGGAGGGGATTAGAGTCTCTAGTTAGAACATTCCAAGCTCTGCAGAGTTCTTGGTCCTGAGACAGGTTCTAAGGACTGAAAAACAGACTGTCTCGGTGTGTTTCCTTGTAAACCCACTTCACACCCTCTCCTGCACCTGGGTTGCCACGCTCAACTTATTTTGAAAAACCGTAAGAAGATGCAGGAGGAAGTGTCTAAATCACCTTGCAAAGCTCACACAAGCGCAGGACAGGAAGCCCACAGGTGAGATGGAAGGAAGAGAGGCAGAGGTGGGAGTAGGGATGAGGGGGTGAGGGTGGGGGGTGGGGGTGGGGTTTTGTTTACATAGAACATTGAGGCCCATCATAGACTATCAGCTATATTCTCTGGGTGCTCCTGGCTAACTTTTACAGAGTCATTTTTTTTTTTATTCTGATTCAGAGTCTTAAATGTTTTAATCTGCCTTTTTCAAGCACATGAATGCTAGGCAAGCACTCCACCACTGAGCTATGTGCTCTCTGTAAGAACTACCTTGGATATATGTGTACATGTTTGTTGGTGCATGCCCATGGTGTGCTTAGAGAGACCTGAAGGGGATGCAGGTGTCTTGCTCCTTCACTCTTCTCCTTGAGACAGGGTCTCTTTCTGAGCCTGGAGCTAGCCTGCCAGCCAGCAATCCTCACTGAGCCTCCTGTCCCTGACTCCATAGTGCTATGGCTATAGGTGTACGGATCTCTACGCCTGGCATGTTTTGTAGGTGTTGGAGACTCAAACTCGGGTCAATATACTCAGGAAGCCAACACTTTACCCACTAAGCCATCTCCCCAGCCTTGAAAGAAACTTTTTTTAAAAACAAAAAAAATGTCATTTGTATACATCAAATGGTCATTATTATCATCAATTTTGTAGTAAGCATTTAAGATATGTTATTATTTTTTTAAATGTAAGGTAAATTATTCCAGCTAGAATCAGCACCATTTCTGTAGATACTAATATGACAGGTGATATCATTGTTCTCAGAAACAAGCTTGTTAAGCTTTATTCCACGTTGTCCCCCTAGACACACACACACACACACACACACACACACACACAAAACCATTATTGGATTTACATCTGCCTTTATTGGCAGGATTTGGATTTTTTTCTTTTTGTTTTTGTTGTTGTTGTTATTAGAGTGTATAAACTGTATAACTCAATTATCAAAACCAAAGAAACAAACAAACAATAAAACCAGAATTAGCTTGATTTCAACAACAAATAACTTAGCAGCTTGTCGGCAGATGGGGGCATTTGACTGGAAGAAATTAATTCAGCTTTTGATAAGATGAAAATGGCCATGAACAGTAATCCAGGTAAGACTCACAGCTGTAGGGAGCAGAACAAAGGGTTTGATCGCCTTCCTAATCCACAGAATTGTCTAGAGAGTGCTGGCTTCAATTTTTAATTGATTACCCAGATATTAATAGAAGAAAGTATGGTTTTCTGTAAGATTATCAATGGTTCATGGCTGTCATAGGATGATTCCAGTTCTGTTGTTCAGAACTACAGTAGTGTGCACAGATAGTAAATCTTTTGCATAAAAATAATAATGATTTGAAATGAGAGTCTAAGCTAGTTCGGCTGGACCCATAAAGCTGCCAGTAACTCAGAAGATTAGTGAATTTCCTGTGGTATTTAATTATACATGGTTATGTTACAGAACTTAGAGATCTCAGCCTGTGTGCTCTAAGCCAGGTTTTGCCAATGAAGGGTAGAAGAAAAACTTTAAAAAGATCATTTAGTAGAAATACATAGTGTATAAGCTTTTACTTAAAGGGCATGGAAAATTTTCTCTAAAAAGAGCCAAGAATGTAGGCTGGCTAGTTCCAGGAACCGGTTGACCACCAAGGCAGGATGTAAGTCAACTAGGTGGTTCCAGGGAATGGTCAACCACAAAGTGAATGACGATAAAGCCACATTCTTGAGAATAATAAGTATGCAGGATGTTTTCCTCAAGACCCTGACTAAATGATGGGTTGGATTCCTCTGAAATTTTCCAGTGTTTTTATGTTATGTTTCCTTGGTTACCCCCTCACTCCCCCTGGTTTGTGGTTTTTTCCTTTAAATACCCTACACTTCTTGTGCTCTGGGTCAAACTCCTCTGCCCCTGCGTGAGTTACAAGCTCGGCCCCAGTGCACTGGCTTCTCCCAAATAAACCTCAGTGCACTGGCTTCCCCCAAATAAACCTCATGCTGTTTGCATCAAGATCGGTCTCTTGTGAGTCTATGGGTGGCCGTGTCCTCCCGTGACTTGAGAGAAGGTCTCCCCTCAAGGGGGTTTTTCACCACCTGTCCTCAGTAATTCTTTCAAGAAGTCAAATTAATAGAGAAAAGACGAAAAGAGAGATGCATCCAATGTGGTTACACTAGAAAGAGGAAGAGAGACCTAGGGACATTCCTCAAGTCCTATTAGCACACAGTGAGACTGAAGCTTACATTCAGGGGCCAAGGATGTGCATATCTAAGGAATCCAGTTGTGGTATAGTCCCACCCTCTATGGACCCATCACTTCCTGGCTTCAGTCTCATCCTGTAAGGTGAGCTGACACACTGCTAGAACTATAAAATCCTTCTGGAAGACAAGTTCTCCTCCGGTTGGTGTTTTTCCCTCCTCCCAGCATGAGATTCCTGGGGAAATTCGCCTTTTGTGGGCTCCAGTGTTTCATTAGTCTGAGAGTCAGACTGAGAGACACAGGAATCTCTTCAGAATCCACTTGTTTCTGCCAGGCCCATTACGGTTGGAGGAGAAGAATAAAAAGGTTAACACACACCCAATATCTGTGTCATTTAAAGTCCCTTTGAGATTCCACAGCTGTTTAATAGTTGCCTGTGGTAAACCTATCCAAGCCTGCCTTCCACTATTGAGTCAGTCTATGCTGAGCTCTGCCCTGGAAATTTTTACTTTGCTGCCTGGCCTAACTGGATCTTTACCTTTCTTCCTCCTTAGATGAAAGAGCCCTGTCACTTCCTAGAATCTTTTCTGTTGACCACATATCAACCCTACCACTGTATTCCAGACTCTCTCCATCAAACTGACTTGGTTATAACCCTTTCAGTTCCAGCATTTGTCACTCAGACCATGAATAGGACAAGTATTCATGGTCATATCCCTGCTGACTTGTGAATGAATGCATGGTGGTAATGAGGGCCAAGGCTTGTTTTGAACTAGGGACCAGCAATACAAGAAGATTTTGTGTAATTGCTTCAAGGGACTTGATGCTAGGAGGCAGGGCCATGCAGAAAATAATAGGAAAACTTTCACTTTTTGATCTCCAAATGAGGCCACTTAAAACACAGAAGTTTCCTAAATAGGACAGAAAGAACTCAAAGCCTTGTATGAGTGTGTCCAGGTAACACTTAAAGTGGGCTCTGCGAAGATAATGAAGCATGATCTTCCCCTTGCCTTCAAAGTCCTGTCAGTCTGATGCATGTGCTTGGCTTTGAAGTTAAGAATGCAAAGACAAGAGGAAAAAGCATCCATTATCTAAGAACTGAGGTACTGTCTTTACACTCCTGTGGCTTCCAAGCAGTAATCTGACTCACTAACCATGGTTTTATAGGGTCAAGCTATTTTACATTGTCTAGCATTCACTGCCTTGGATTTGTGAGCCTAGTGTATCCAAGTTTGCTGAGTCACTAGGAGCATCACAAAGACTCAGGCATACTCCCACCTCTCCTGAAATCTGCCCTGTACTGTTCCCATCTAAAGATATACACAGTGAGTAACCTTACTGTTAAAAAATGAGCTATAATTAGACTTGCAAGCTAACCTCAAGTGGCCACTTTTTTGGGGAGGTGATTCTCAAGGTAATTTTCTCTGATAATGCCATGAGAACCTGCCAAATTCTGACCATTATAATACCATCAAGATCTGTTTCTTGGTGCTAAAGAGACAGCTCATTGGTTAGGAACACTGGATTCTCTTCTAGAGGAGCCAGGTTCAATTCCAAGCACTTATGCCAAGTGGCTCACAATCACCTCTAATTCCAGCTTCAGGACCCCTATGCACTCTTCTTCTTTCCAAAAGCATGTGGTACACAGACGTACATGTGTGAACACACCCACCCATACACAGAAAACAAAATAAACCCCAAAACAACAGCAACCCTATAGCTGATGATAAGAACTTTCTCATGCATATGTTCCTTGCATACATGAACAGAGACATTAAGTGAAAGACAGCAAGCTGGGAGAAAAGATGCCCTTGTCCTTATCATCTTCAACTCCAATCACTTGCTGGTTTGAATAAAGTTCTCTGGCCAGTTCATTTCTTCTTGCTCCTAGCAGGGGGCTGAAGGGTAGAAGAAAAGATCATTTAGTAAAAATATATAGTGCATAAACTTTTACTTAAAGGGCGTGGAAATTTTTCTCTGAAACTGTAGTAAGCCGGCCCGCAGCTTCACTACACTCCGTGGGAATTCACGAACCGGGAACTTGGAGACCTGTAAGATAAGCGGGTGGGGAAGAAGAAGCGACACCAGGAAAGGATTCTCATCGAGGTGTAATCTTTACTTAGTGAAACGGGATATTTATACAAGAGGCAACTCAGGTATGCATATAGCAACTAGGTGAGAACAGACACTCGGGCAGGATCAAAGCTAGGAATTCCAGGCAAAGGCTTCCGGGACATGAAAGGCGATCAAAGTATTAGTCTCTAAGAAAACTGGGTTTTCAGTTCTGGCTTCAATCTCTCGGGCTGGCTCCAGCCCCCTGGTGAGTCGAGCTGAAGTGTTGTCTCTGGAGTCGGTCGAGACCTCTCCGAGGAATCAGCAGGGTTCCCACATGAAACAAGCCAAGAATGTAGGCTGTCTAGTTCCAGGAACCGGTTGACCACAAAGACAGGATGTAAGACATCTAGGTGGTTCCAGGGAGCGGTCAACCACAAAGTGAATGACAATGACGATGATAAAACCACATTTTTGAGAATAATGAGTATGCAGGATGTTTTCCTCATTACCCTGACTAAATCATGGGTTGGGTCCCTCTGAAATTTTCCACTGTTTTTATGTTATGTTTCCTTGGTTACCCCTTCACTCCCCCTGGTTTGTGGTTTTTTCCTTTAAATACCCTACACTTCTTGTGCTCTGGGTGGAACTCCTCTGCCCCTGCGTGGGTTACAAGCTTGGCCCCAGTGCACTGGCTTCCCCTGAATAAACCTCATGCTGTTTACATCAAAATCAGTCTCTTGTGAGTCTTTGGGTAGCCATGTTCTCCCGGGACTTGAGAGAGGGTCTCCCCTCTCGGGGGGGGGGTCTTTCAGGACCAAGTGTCCTAGAACCAGGTGCTTTGAAGGAGACTGGCTGTGGATTTAGGATGTACCAGGAATCTCACACCCTGAACGCCACCTCACTCTCCCTCCTAACGTCATGATCAGAGGTGACATACTCCCGGTCCCCTTCTAAGGATACAACCTCTCTCTCTCTCTCTCTCTCTCTCTCTCTCTCTCTCTCTCTCTCTCTCTCTCTCTTTGCCTTTCTCTCTGTTTCTCTCTGTCTCTGTCTCTGTCTCTGTCTGTCTGTCTGTCTTTCTCTCTCTCTCTCTCTCTCTCTCTCTCTCTCTCTCTCTCTCTGTGTGTGTGTGTGTATTTAGGCTCTGACTAAACATTGAGCCATCTATCATCAAGTGGTGAGAACCTCAAGGAAATCAAAGAGGTTGCCCTGCTTATGAATGGCTGGGATATATCCTAGAATCAATACACAGAGGTCTCAGTATTACACTCACACAAAAATAGCATCAAGTCTGCAAAGGCAGGGAAGCTGTTGTGGGCTTAACCAACTCTGAGACCTCATGGTGTGAATACCTGTTGCTGATCCCCTGCTGGACCTCCCATGGCAGATGTACAAGGATAATGCTGTAGTCCTTGAAGGGATGATAGAACAAAGTATAAATTTGTGTGCTAACTGCACCCTGTTCCCAATTAAAACATTATGGGACTGCATTTTTCTAAGGCTTCTTCCAGCATGCTTGCCACATCTCAGGAGTGCCTTGCTCTCTGCTTGGACTCTGGACCACAACGCCAAGGCTCTTCCTAAGCCCTCTATTCAATCAGACACCTTTCCAGCCACAAGAGGACACAGGAAGCTGATCCCTGACAACTTTTGTTGGACTTAGCAGGAGGTTGTATGGGGTGGGGTGATGTGGGTGTGGTCACCAATGATAGGGTGTGTGGCAGAGTGGGCACATCACATCGAGGGAAGATAGGATGTGTTTATGCAACTTCCTGTAGCTTTACTTCCTAACCACTGCAAATTCCCCCCTTTCCCCTTCCCTCTCCCTCTATCCCTCTCTCTTTCTCTCTGTCTCTGTCTCTCTCCCCCTCTCTCCCTCCCTCCCTCTATCCCTCCCTCTGTCCCTCCTTTTCTCCCTCTCTCCATTCTTCCCTCCCTTCCTCCCTCCCTTCCTACCATTATCTGTCTTTCTTTGTCCTTTAGCTCCCCCACCCCTCTCTGCCTGCCTGCCTGTCTCTCTCTCCCCACACATGTCCATTTCTTAGAAAACAACACACTAACATAGAACACTGTGGGTGCCATATACTCTAGACAGAATTCACCCAGCTGTGCCACTTAAGTAGCAGGGAAAGGTCACTAGGTCAAAGTACCAGTGTGGATGTTTGTCTGTGAGTGTTAATTCCTCAGCTTAGGTCTGAATACAGCTAAGTATTGCTCATTTTGTTAAGAGAATGATGGACTTAATGTTCTTATGGATGGGGGGGGTGGGTAGAGCAGTTGGAACCCAGGGGAATTTATACATACCCATACAATTCTTTTAAAGAATAGCAAAGCTATATCTCTATATACAAAAATATTCCTTATCTTATATGCTACATTTTTTCATCAGCATTCTGTCTAAAAATCTTCTAGAAAGATAATAGATAATATACTAAAGTGTTAATAACAGATTGAAAAGAAAAAAAAAAACAAGCATGAGAACTGGGGAACTGGTTTGGTGATTAAAAGCATGGAGTGCCAGGGTTTGATTCCTTGCACTTACAAAGTGCCTGGCAACAATTCCCAACTCTAGTTCCAGGGGCTCCAATGCCCACTTCTGGCCTCCAAAACACCAGGAGGGCATGCAGTGTTCTAGCACATATGCAGGCAAAGTACTCATACATGTAAAATAAAAAATATATCTTCTTTCAAAAGAAAAAAAAATAAGAACAAAGGCTTAGAAAGCACAGAGCCTGGAGCAAGCTCAGAACTGAGTTGCCTGTCTCGAAGCTGTGACATATGGAATTAAAAATCCCTCAGCTGACTGTGCAGCCATGAAGTGAGGAACATATTTGGGTTTCAGATTTTCTTTTCCTTTTTTTCTGCCACTTATAATCCAATTCTCGCCCAAGGAGATGATTCTCAGCCCTCCCCAAACTGTTTAGTTTGGAGGGAGAATGACGAGCACAGATATTGATTTTACTTCCTTCAGCTTCGTATTGAGAGACACACCAGGAAAGACGATATTGTTTTATTTAGACCTGCTGCACCACACACCAAGTATTTAATGAGTATATATCAGCAAAGCAGGCTGGGAGACAGCTTCATAGGTAAACTGATTCTTGCCCAAACATGGTGGTCCTGAGTTAGATCCCTTCTAAAAAGCTAAGCACAGGCATGGCAGTGTATGAACATGGTAGTGCATAACACATAACACCCAAGTGCTCAGAGTTTGAAGACAAATGGATCCTGGGGCTCACCGATCACACAGAAACCTAATCACCTAAACCTGTGGGCTCTGGGTTCAGTAAAAGGGAACATCTCAAAAATTAAGGGAGAGAGCAACTGAGGGAGGCACCCAATGTTGATATCTTATATATGCATGTGTGGGTGCACACACACACACACACACACACACACACACACACACACACATAGACACTTCCTCAAACACACACATTAACAGAACATTTATGTGGGCCTGTGTACCAGAGGCTTTTCATGGAGATCTCTGGCCCGGTCTGGTGTGAGAGTTCCAGTGAAGAGAAGTGAGCACAGGCAGGGAGGAGAAGTCGATTCCGCTGCTTCTGCTGCTGCAGTTGACTTCAGCTCCCTCACTGCCGCATCTTCCATGTCACTCAGTTACTCCGTGCTGCACTGCACTGAGTCAGGTTGAGCTGGACTGATGAGAAGCCGACTAGCCAGTGAGGAGTGCAGTACAACTTCAGGCCGCACTTCAGGAGAGCAGACCTCTTCCCAAGTGTTACAGCTCTTAGAACAAAAGGCTCAGATGACGGAGTAGATGTTTCACACACCTTTAAGTCCCTGGATAGGATTTATATACAGTTTTGGGGGGTGATTCAGGGTTTGACAACACGTACTTCTCATTGGTTTGGATTGAGAGCTTGGGGAAACCTTATTTGCATGTAGGAAGGCCGCTAATACATGACCAATATCTCACACATCTCCTACAGGGAGCTTTGGGGGGCTGTGACTGCAACAGGAGCCAGGGTTCCCAGAGGCATGGTTGAACACCTTCCATCCCATGCAGGTGGAAATTACCACCTACCAGGTCTCTGGGGTTCCAGACCTATTGCTCGACCAGGACCAGGTTGCCTGCACAACCTACTGTCGCACACATTTACACATACAAAAGAACACTCATATGAACATGAATGTATACATATATCACACATGAATGCATACATATACCCTACACATACACACACACACCATATATGAACTCACAAGACCATGTATGTGTACCATATACACACAAAAGGTGAGCAGCTCATATCTGCCATAGTCAGTGAAGGCATATGACCAGCCATTTATGGATCTAGATCTTGGGGAATATTGAAAGTATTTAATGAACACCAAGAGATATGGTGAATGCCCTTACTGAGTACTAGAAAGAACATTGCTCACCACAGAGGAACTGTAAGCTTGTTCCACATACCAGGAAGATGTATCCTTGTTCCCCGTCTGCTCCTTCTCAGTCAGCTTCCATGGTAATGATGAACTTGTAATGAAAACACTTATGCTCACCCCCATTGTGGTGAGGCTTCATCCGCCTGAGCCTAGACCATATATGGCCCTATACTCTGGAAGGCCTTGATCTCTCTAGGTGTGCCTCTGTCCTGGGACCTCCCCTCTCAGCCCTGCCTCACCTCCTTCTCCTCTCTAACTGGAAACTATACACTGCCATATTTCTAAAGGTCCTCATACAAGGAAACCTACCATGTCCCATATCTAAACCCTGAACCTGGCCACCGTAGGGGGCTAGAAAATAGTGTAAAAACAGTGTGTGGCTCAGAGACAAGAGGAGGGAGGAGGACAGATTGACTGGAGGAGTCAGAGAAAGTTGCTGGTAGTGAGTGTGTGATTCTGGATGCAGGTTCCAAGGTTCCTGGGTTTAAACTTTTTGCTATTTGTAGAGAAATCTTGATGCTAAGGATCCATCAAGTTGGGGAAGAAAAGGAAGAGGAGGAGGAGGAACAGGAGGGGGAACAGGAGGAGGAGGAGGAGGAGGCAGAAGAAGAGGAAGAGGAAGAGGAGAGGGAGAAGGAGGAATCTGAGGATCTGGGATTGGGAGTAAAGGTGTGAAGTTCCAAAGTTCCTGGAGACACCTCTTTCTCCTGTCCTTTACCCTCCTCTTCTTCTCCACTTAGACCTGAGAGCTACACTCTTGCTCTCAGGTAAGATAAGCTCTGTTGGCACCCTGGTGTATGGGCAGGGCTCTTCTGTGGAGCTGAGAGGCCACAGTCTTTCTTAAATGGAAGGAAATTCACAGCATCTGCCAGTTGGAGGTCTGGGGTTGCAAAAGGAGCCCATCTCAGCTGACTCAGGTCCTTGAGTGAGTGAAGTAACTCTGTACCCCAACTCTGAGTGAATCTGTTCTAAAATGAGCAATCATTGGGATGCACTGCCCTGGGTATGTTCTAGGGGCTTGTCAAAAAGTTGCATTTTGGAGCTCCAGTGGCGCAATCGGTTAGCGCGCGGTACTTATACAAAAAGTTGCATTTTCAGAATTACTGAATCAAAAGGATTTTGTCACTTACAGTGTGATTTCTTGCTGCTTTCCTGTCTCATTTAAGAGATTATTTTTGTATCTATTTGAGGACCTTATAGTTATTATGGTCATCGTCATCACCGTCGTCATCTTTACAATAATTGTCATCATTGCAATCACAATCATCCCATAATCATCATCACCAACACCATCATCACTGTCATCATATGACAACCACCATCACCATCACCATTACTATCATAATAATTGTCACCATTACAACCACAATCATCACCAAATCATCATTATCAACAGTCATCACCACCACTATCATCATACAATCGACACCATCATTATCACCATCACCATCATCATCATTATCATCATCCTAGCTTTATTTACCAGTGGACAGAGAATACTGTACTTGCAATGTGCTCAGAGTGTTTTGATAGTCCTGACAATGGCCAATTTGAGTAAAGGCTCTATAATTTGTTATTGTTGGCTACTCTTTCTAAACATGTCATTTGGTTCAAGGCTAAAATTTTGTTCAAAACTTCCCATGTTACTGGTGATTTGATACCATTGTTCTATTCACAGGGGAGAAGAGTTTGTTGATATCTCACACTGTAACAACATGTGCATGTGTGTGTGTATACAAATAAATATGTATATGACCATAAATATTTATAGGTGTATAACAACATACATAATAACATATATATCGTGTCTTAGATAGGGTGTCATTGCTATGAAGAGACACCATAACCAAGACAACTCTTAAAAAGAAAAGATTTAATTGGGGATGGCTTACAGTTCAGAGGTTACAGTCCATTACCATCATGGCAGGAAGCATGGCAGAATGCAGAAAGGTATGGTACTAGAGAAGGAGCTGAGAGTTCTACATCTTGATCTGAAGGAAGTCAGGAGGAGAGTCTCTTCTGCAATGGGCAGAGCTTGACCATAGGAGGCCTCAAAGCCCATCTACACAGTAACACACTTCTTCCAACAAGGCCACACCTCCTAATAGTACCACTCCCTATGGCCAAGCATTCAACTGCAGGAGTCCATGGGGGCCATTCCTATTCAAATCACCAATTATAGTTTTTACACACACACATACACACACACATATATACATATATACACATACATAGACACATATATATGGTTTATATATATATATGGTTTATATATGGTTATATATGGTTTATATATATGGTTTTATATATATGATGGTTATATATATGATATATCCACATTATATCTCACACTATAACATAGATGTCATATCCACATAAATATTACAAATATATCATTAATATACCACATATTTCCATATAAATATATATAACATATATATGGTTATATATTTATTTATATGGCTATATGGCACATATATTCATAGTTACAGGAATAAGATTTAACAAACCTTTTCCTCTGTGGATAGAACAATGATATCAAATCACCAGTAACATATATGTGTTTGTTCGTGTATGTATACATATGTGTAATATATGTATTCTATTGGTTATATATTCTAATTGACTATGTTTTCCTTTTTGAATAGCCACTCAGTCCCAGCTTAATACCATCTTATCACTTTTGCTTTAAAATCTGGACTTCATACAGAACCACCAGACTACTCTCACTTCCAAATAAGACAGCACACTTCTCTAGGCTTTTACTGTTGCCCATTCTGTTTCCTTGCATTTCATGTATGTGTGTGCATACATGTGGGTGTGTGCATGTTGTGTGTATGTGTGTATGTCTGTTCGTGTGTGTGCATGCATGTGTGTGCTTGCACATGTACATGTGTATGTGTGTGCATATGTGTGTGTGCGTAAGAATTTAGTAGGTCAGTTTACACTGACATATTGACAGCTATCTCACATGGGCGAGGTTGAAAACTGACCATCACCCTCTACTATTCTTGAGGCTGGGTGCCTTGGTAGGTAGAATAAGCCCCACAGTTGCTACCTCTCACTAGGGCTGCCAACAACCCAGTGGTTTCTCAGTCCACAAACCTGAGTGCCTCCACTGTCCCAATCTGGCATCTGAAATCTGAGAGGTTCATGGATTGCCACTGGTCCCTCGTCCACAAGGGAAGCTTGGAAATGGTGGCCCTGATATCAGAGAAGGAACCAGCAGCAACAGCAGGGCCAGACAACTCACTAGCCAGAGGAAAGGTTGAGAGAAAAAGAAAAGTAACCCTCTTCTGCCACACCCTTTTAGCCTGGGCTGCTACCAAAAGGTATTCCATATTAGTGCAGGCAATCAGGATACTTCATGCCAGGCTCCCTATTCAGGTGACTCCCATCTATAGGAGGCTGATGTAGAAACTATACTAAAGTTTTATATTTTTATTTTTTATTTTTATTAGATATTTTCTTTATTTACCTGCCATATGATTTCTCCTTTCCCAGTTTCCCCTCAAAAAACGAAAAAAGAAAATAAAAGAAAAAGCAACAAGGACAAACCCCTGTTGCCTCCCCCCTCCCTGCTTGCCACCCACTTATTGGCCCTGGCATTCCCCTACTCTGGGGCACAGAATGGCAACCAACAAATTGGGAAAAGAACTTTACCAATCCTATATCTGATAGAGGGCTAATATCCAATGTATACAAAGAACTCAAGAAGTTAGACTCCAGAGAACCAAATAACCCTATTTAAAAAATGGGATACAGAGCTCAACAAAGAATTCTCAACTGATGAATATCGAATGGCTGAGAAGCAACTAAAGAAATGTTCAACATCCTTAGTCATCAGGGAAATGCAAATCAAAACAACCCTAAGATTCCACCTCACACCAGTCAGATTGGCTAAGATAAAAAAAACTCAGGTGACAGCAGATGCTGGAGAGGTTGTGGAGAAAGAGTAACACTCTTTCATTGCTGGTGGGATTGCAAGCTGGTATTATATTTTTATTGATGCAAGTGCATTTGAATTTGCCAAGTTCTGCAACACGTTAGTAGTTTTTTTATATTGATACTGTTTTCTATGCATTCTCTAAGGAGGTAACTTTTATGGCAATAGACCAATCATACAATAGCACTTGAACAGAGTGATGTCTAATGTTTACCTAACAAAACTAAGAAGGACCTGCAAGACACAGGCAGGCTGCAAAAGGCAGATGTTGAAGCTCTCAACTAAAGACTTTTTTGTGTGAAATCCAGTTTGGCACACTGGATAAAATCAAGGCAAACATCATCTGTCAGGGCCTGAGTGCTTCACATTATCACGACAGGACTGGAGACTTAGCTCAGTTAGTGGAGTGCTTTCCTGGCATATATGAAGCTATGAGGTTTGATCCCCAGCACTGCAGAGGCTAGATATGGTGCTACACTCCTGTAACCCCAGGCCTTGGAAACTTGAGCCATGAAGATCAGAAGTTCAAGACTACCCTTAGCCATGTAGCAACTTCAAGGCTAGCCTGAGCTACATGAGACACCATCTCACAAGTAACTATCATAATAAAAACAAAACAATAAAAAACTCAGCTTACACGTAATGCTACCCAATGTTTGTTCTCAATCATACTCAGTTTGAGTGGATGATATCTGTGATCTATGTACAAACTTTTCATAGAATAATTCATAGGATGATCAAATTCTGCAAAAACTCATGACTCATACACAGTCACAGGAAGGATCCCCATTAAAAACCTATACTGCTCTTATAGAGGACCCAAGTGCTATTCCTAACACCCAAATCATAAATGCTTGTAATATGAACCCCAGGGAAACCGACACCCACTTCTGGCCTCCGTAGGCACTGTACTCATATGCAAATACCCACACAGAGATGTGTGTGTGTGTGTGTGTGTGTGTGTGTGTGTGTGTGTGTGTGTGTGTGTGTACTTAATACATTTTAATCTTTAATGGTGAGTTATTTTCCATATCTCACATACCCCATCATCCCTTTCAAATTACTTTCAATATATTCTCTAAGGATACCTTTCCTTTGAAATAGCTTTGATACTAACCAGCTCTCAATCCTGTTTAATGAAAACATAGGTTTTATTATTAATTAAACATCCAAGTACCAAGGCTAGGAAGAGAGGGAGGGAGGAAGGGAAGGAGGGAGGGAGGGAGGGAGGGATGGAAAGACACAGAGGGGAACAGCAAATTATATTAGAACCCATGAAATGCGTTGTTAGCCTGACCACTATAGGTGTGCCTTAGAGATGCAGAGCTCTGAGAACTAACTATATGTCCTGAGGACTTCATGCTGTTAACAGCGCATCACTCTGCTTGCCTTCTCAGTCATCACATCTCTCTTAGTCTATGAGATATGTGAAGACTCTTCAGGGTATTTCTAACCTCTCACTGGGCAACATCATTGGCACTTAACAGTAATAGTGATTGGTCTTTTTCAAACATTGTTGCTGGAGCAGATTAATGATCCATCCACCACCTCTGGAAAGGACTTAGAGATGTAGATTGTTAGTAAAGTTGGGTCAAGATGTTTTTGCAAGGGGCTTTGGTATAGAAAGTCCCAGGGAACGACTTAAAGTCCTTCTGGCTACCTTCTGATCAAAATGTAGATAGAACTCTCAGCTCCTTCTCCAGCACCATGCCTGCCTGGATGAGGCCAGGCTTCCTGCCATGATGATAATGAACTAAACATCTGAAACTATAACCCAGCCCCAATTAAATGTTGTCCTTTGTAAGAGTTGCCTTGGTCATGGCATCTGTTCCCAGCAATGGAAACTAAGACAGGAAAAAGAACATAGCAACCCAACTAGTACTAGCTGAGGTGTCTCTCTTGCTAAAGATGGGCTAGTGATCAAGGGTGTGATTAATTTCTTGGACTCATTTTTCCCTCAGCTTCCTGGATATGATTTAACAAAAAAATTGTAAATGAGTAGATGTGTACTCTGAGAATTTGAAGTAGAAATGACTGATTGTTTTTACATAAAAGTTTAGGTTTGTGATTCCTTTAAGACTTTTATAAGATGACTTTTTAAGATAAATAATAAATAATTGATTCCTTCTTTGTAACTGTAAATTGCAGCCTGCCAGTAAGAGAAAATGGCTCAGAAAAATCACCTTGCTTGTTTACACTTTATTAGTCTATAACAAGTTACTTAGTTATGATTGTATGTGGGTTCTTGGGAATAATGTGTCTTTTACCTGTGTTATGTAAAATGTTTATTCATGTAAAGCTATTGTGGTTTCTTTTTCTAATCTTTCACTAGAAGAAAAATAAAATGCAACCACACTGTGATTTTTGTGCTGCTTTAAAGACTTTTCTGGGATATATAAACTGTGGGAAAAAAATAAAGTTGTTGGAGCTTTGCTCCATCCACTAAATGTGTGTATGTATGTGTATATATGCAAAGTGATTGGAGTTTGTTAGGCTTGTCATCCACTGTGTGTGCATGTGTGTGCATATGCACATGCATGTGCGTGCATGTGTGTGTGCATGAGTGTATGCATGTCTGTGCACATGTGTTGCATGGAGTGGTGCACAAGTACACGTGTATGTTCCCTCATCTCTTTTGCCAGCCCCAAATAGTTTCTCACCAGCCCCAGGGAGTACTTCGACAGACTGGAGACTCAAGCTTTGTTCCCTCAGAGAAATGTCTGCTGAGTGATCAGCCATGGACTCTACTTCCTACCTCAGTTTACCTGCTGTGTCAAAGCTGGTTTTGACATCCTAGCATTCTTCTTCTTTCACATTTGAATGCTAAGTGGGAATGCTAATAAAACCACCAAGTAGAAAATTCAGACACTTGCTTGATAGACAAAGTGCTCTGTCTGTTAGTCAACAATGTTTGTGAGGTGGCTAATCTACAACTCCTCCACCACATATACCCCCAAATCTTCCATGATGTTTTAATTTGCAATGGAGAAAAATAAACAGATTTTTAAAAACAACAACAACAATCAAGTTAACATGTTTCAGTCCTTCCTAAGTCTCTTTCCCTGATGTCAAGAAATATTATTAGAAGACTCAGGGCTGTGGGAGGGCAGGCTTGACTTTGTTTTGTTGAATAGGGTGCAGATTGAATAAGAGAGGACACTATGCTTAATTAGGCTCTGTGTCACTCAGTGGGTGCTTTGTGAATGTCCAAGGGATGATTTTAATCTTTCTAGTCTTACCCTCTCCAAGTGAAACCTCAATGTACCTCCAATGTCATCCACCTTCTCACACACAGTCTCCTGTTTGTTAATCTCACACTGATGGTTCTGCAGAGTCTTTTCTGATGGCCCCTTCTTTCTCCACGCCTTGCAGAGCCAGGCCCACCTGTTGGCTATTGTACCCCCTCTTCTAGGTCTCACAAATACCTAGAATACCTCACAAGCCTCACTGGTGCTTTTGAGGCCATATTATATAGTTCAGACATATCTGAACTTAATTTCTAATTTGCTCATGGTCTGTCTGACTTTAGACCAGTGGCTCTCAAGCTTCCTAAAGCTGTGACCCTTTAACACAGTTCCTTGTGTTGTGGTGAACCCAAACAATAAAATATTTTATTGTTACTCCATAACTGTAATTTTGCTACTGTTATGAATTGTGATGCAAATATCTGATTTGCAGGGTATCTGATATGTGACCCCCCCAAAGGGTTTGTGATCCACAGGCTGAGAGCTACTGCTTCAGTTATATGAACTAGTTTCCTCATCTGCAAAGCTAGAGGACACAGTAGTACTTGCCTCTTTATCCTGTTAGGAGAATTAAGTGAACTGACTTGTAGCAAGGAGTTAGAACATTGTTTGACATCTTGTTAGCACTTGACAGACATTCGCTTTTGAAATTATAATTACTATGGTCATAATGCTTTGAATTATCAGTCACTTGGAGAATTTTTTATTTTCATCTATGAGACTAAATGTGTTTTAGTGTCAGAATAGGATTGGCTCAATTCAGAGAACCTTCAGAGAACTTCTCCTGAGTTGCGGCAAAGTGAAGTCATGTGTTAAATACACAATTTCATTCCCAGAGTTAGCATGTAAGAGGAAAAATAGTCCTGATCAAAAACACTCTTGCAAGTCTTCCAAGCCAGTCATAAATACTTCTCTGTTTATGAATATGTACATGAGCATCTTAAAATGAAAAATTCTGCTCCTCAAAGAACTGAGATTCAGTAAGAAGAGAAGAAGATCCTTCGGTACTGCCATTACCCTGCCACCAAGGAGCTAGCCAGTCTCCAGCCATAAGCCAAAGGCTGAGGGAAGGCTCCGTTGTCTGATGCATGGTCCCATCTGATCCCTCTGCCCTCTTCAGCCTCCATCCTGTGTGAGCTCAGAGTGAGGATTTGAGGAATGGCAAATTCAAGGTTACTCTGGGTTAAATTCTCAATCTAGAGCCTTGAGTTGTCCTACCATAATGCAAAGCTGTATAAGACAAGGTGTTAGCCTTCCACCTTAGGTTTTCCCCTTGTTGCTGTGGCAAAGTACCCCGTCAAAAGCAATGGAAGGGGAAAGAGGGTTGCTTTGGTTTATGTAATTCAAGGGTATATACAGTCCATTATGGAGAAGCCTGGGAAGCAAAACATTGAGGAAGCTGGCCACATTGCAGCTGCAGTCCCAAAATAGAGAGATAAATACCCCAGACAATCTCATGCTTTCCTGTCCATACACTACAGAATACTATCTAGGGAATGGTACTGCCCACAGAGGTGTGTTGAATCTGGAAAAGGATGGGTTTTGTTGGATATCAGAGCTTGAAAAGAGCTTGCAGTACCTCTTGACAAGACAGCACACAAGAGATGAGGAAATAGCTCAGTGGATAAAGCACTTCATGTGCACCATAGTTTGGATCCTCAGGACCCAATAAAAGCTGATTGGGGAATTGTATCTCCCTACAATGCCAGCTCTCAAGAAGGGAAGACAGAGGATCTCTGGGGAAATTCAGTTGGCTAAACAATTGGGGATGGACTCTCCTAGAATTCTGAAGGCAAGTGGGACTTCCACAGGTAATGTTTGTAGGGGCTTTCTTTGGTGGCTGTCTTCATATATTAAATGCTTATAGGGATCTTTGCCATAAGATTTTTCTTTGTTGTAGACGTTAACATGAAGGAATAGATCCAGAAGAAATGAAAAGGAATCTGTTCTTTCACCAGAATAAAAAACATAAATAGACATTACAAAGGTCCCAGTGGAATACTTCACTTAATGGCAGCTGAAGGGATAAAGGATTTATTTCGACACTACAAGGTTTGGCAGTGCAAACCCTTGTGTCAGATAGAGCACAGTGGCTAGGCAACCCCTGGTTACAGTAGGTGATAGCAGGAGCTAGAGCTGTCTGCTCAGAACAGAGCAGTCCAGGAAGCAGAGAACCAAAGACATTAAGGTTTCAAACCAGAAAGCCCAAGTCCAGGGACCCTACAGTTAGTCTTCACCTCCAGATGATTCCACAGTCAATCAAAATAGGACTACCAGCTGGAGACAGAGTGTTCCAACCCAGAGCCTGTCGGGGACAGTCCACATCCATGCACAGAGTAAAGCCTATGGATGAACTGTGCTTTTCTGTGTTTGTAAGCAAACAGCTTCATTTCCCTCCTCTTAGCTGAAGTCAGTTGTATCCATGTATTTAAAAGGATTAATCTACAGTTTATGAAGTCTCCATGGGAGAATGCGGGGGAAACTTCGGGGTGTCATTTGTAGCTGCGGGCTTTTCTACTCATAACCCTGTTCCCGAAATAATGACCCTCAGGCTTATTATTTATAAATAAATGGCTAGGCCACAAGCTCTGTCTCATTCCCTGACTAGCTCATAATTTAATTAATCAATTTATTCTATTCTATGAGTGCCACACAGCTAGTTACCCCTCCTAGGTTTCATGAATCTGTCTCCTTGGAGTTCTGGGTGAATTCCTTCCCAGAGTTCCCCTCTTCTACTGCTGGAACTCCCACCTATTTCCTACTTCAGCTAATATGCCACTAGCTTTTATTGACTGGTGATGCTTCCATATAGTACACAAGAGAATCTCTACGGTCAGCTCACTGAGTAAATGGAGTTGAAGCTTCTGGGCTAAACCAATGAAACAATTCCATCTTATACAATGCTGTGTTTCATTACTATGCCAGGAAAGATGGGTAATTCAAAGATTGTTGCTTCGCTGATAAATTTGAGTTTTTTAAGCCATTTCCCAGGTTCCCCTCCTTAATTCCTTCAGTTTCCAACATAGATGTGGGTCACAATGCTTTCAGACATTCGGTTTGCTGTCTCAGTGAAAAGAATTACGTCTTCCTAGCCTCTTTGTGGCCTCTTAGCTACAATCACTTGTAGAGACTCTGAATTCTGCCAAAAAGACCAGCCTTATTTTTGAATATAAAGTCTTGGCTGTGTAAGATTTCTTATTCAAACCAAACATTTGTCTTAATAGACACCTGTTAAAATCCCTTTTGCTGCCTCCTAAGTCCACACTCTTTTTCTGTCACCAAAACCGTTTCATTACCTACAGTTATTTCATCCTTGAATGTAAAGACAATTGGTCCAAGTTTGGTATTGTGCCATGAACACGGATATTTCCCACAGGCAGGGTTCAAAGCAGATTTCCACAAATGAAGAGATGAGATGGGAAAAAAAAGTCTGGATGAATCCTTAGTGGTCTGAATAAGAAATCAATTCCTATGCTTTTTTACTAGTGCTTGGGGAACTACTACATGTGGTCAGCTATCTGAGCTGGGATTTGTGTCCTATCTGATATCCATGATTGTCTGCTCAGATCTTTCTGTTGTTTCTCCCTGGACTGGTACATGAATGGCCTCTCTGAGACGTCCCATACTCAATGTCCCAGGTGCTCCATGTGGAAGCTCCAGAGGTTTCCTAGGAAGTCATTGATCCTTCTGAAGACAGGACTCCATGATGAGGTGAACCACCAGCTTGAATAACCTCATGTCTTTTATATCCAGGAGAATACAGCAGAGGAAACTGCCAGCATCTCTGCCAACCCGGGATCTTCAGGACAAAAGTCTCTGGAAGCCCCATTAAAATGGGTTTTGATTAGAAGAAATAATCCACTAATGGATAGAAATAGTCCAAGAATAAAGTCAAATGAATAATGAGCTCCAGAAGCTCACATGAGGAATGAACCCACTATCGTTTATGCAGTTTAGTGTGTGCATGGGGATCATGAGAGCGTCTGTCTCTCCATGTCCTTCAGCATCAGTGGAAAACCAGGATTCCACCAGACTAGAACAAAATCTCCACCAGGAAAAACAGACTTGCTTTCTAATTTACCTTTGTTATTTATTTACTTGTTTAATTTTTATTTGTGGTCCTGTGAGTTAGACCTAGGGTCTCCTATGTGCTGAGTGAGGGTCCTACCATAGGCCACAGCCTATTTTAACTTTTTTTTTTTTTTTTTTTGAGGCAAGATCTCACAGTGCAGCTCTGGATGGCTTGGAGCTCACTTCACAGAGCAGGTTGGAATTGGACTCAGAAAGATCCAGCTGTGCCTGGATAGTGGGACTAAAGACACCTACCATCACACTTGGCTTTTAACTACCTTATTTTTGAGATAGGATCACTCAAAGTTTCCTAGACTGGCTTTGAACTTGGTGTCCCTGTCTTGGTCTCCTGAATAGTTGGTGTTAAAGGCTGAGACACCACCAGACCTTGATGATTCTTCTTCTTCTTCTTCTTCTTCTTCTTCTTCTTCTTCTTCTTCTTCTTCTTCTTCTTCTTCTTCTTCTTCTTCTCCTTTTCCTCCTCCTCCTCCTCCTTCTCCTCCTTCTTTTTCTTTTTTTGAGGTGGAGAAGGATGTATCTGATGGATCTTTTCTTCTCAGCTTCCTATATTTATTGTGACCATAAGACATTTCCACAATGAACCTGATATTTGGGATAACTACGCATACATACCAAAGGTACTCTTAGAGATTGTGGTGTGGTCATTGTTTTTGCATCTGAGCATCAAAAATTGAAAGACATGGTACAAAGCTCTGTGTGTGTGTGTGTGTGTGTGTGTGTGTGTGTGTGTGTGTGTATGTACATACACATGCACATACATATAACAAAGACTATCATGGAATGCAAATGTCTCCCTTCCCTGAATTTTCCTTTTTCCCTCAGAGGAAATGAACATCCTTCTGACACCAGGCCTAACAGTTACTCCAGTGTACTGCTCCAGCCTGGCTCTCAGATTTGGGAGTTGGTTCCCGCTGGCCCTGTGATCCTGCAGATTACACAAATGCTGTCCCCTGCCCCCTTCCCTAACCGTGAGCATGAATCCCCTCCTGGGCTGTGTTTGAAGTCAGGGCTGAATGTCTTGACAGTGCCCCCATGTTCCTCCTCCAGGGGAGAAGCCTTTACTGTTGGCGCCAACAGTTATTGCCACACAATGCCTGGAGATGCTGGAACTATAAACATTTTCCCATTTTGCTCCCTATGATGATACAGCTCCCACACCTACTGAGAGAGAGCTTGAAGGCTTAACAGTGCTGCAAATCCAGATCCTTCCCTGGGGTTGCTTGTCGGTCTCCTTACATTCTTTGGAAAAGTTCAGAGAATGATTCGGGGTCCCGGTATTTAATTTTCTTTAAAGTAAAAGGTATCAGTGGGCAGTGGGTTGGGGGAGGGGATGGGGGTAATCAGGTTTTGTTTGACAGGAAGATAAGAAGAAAATGGCTAATTTTTTTTTTTTTTTGTGGCTTCCCAAGCACCCACTCCCTTTAGCTTAAAAAGTACTGAGTGTTGTATCCATAAACTTGCAGCAGCTGTGGTTTCCTACCCAAGACATTTGTCAGGCAGAGGAAGGTAAGAACTCATAAAAGAGGGAAGGGAAATGAGCCAGGAGGAGCGCAGTGTGCTTTTCTGCCTCCATGAGCACAGCAGCCGGGGATGCAGAAGCAAACCAGGCCATTGTGAGAATGGAGAACAAAGCCCCTGTTTTATTAGACTAGATGTGCTGCTGAAGACTTCTCTGCTCACTGGAGCAGTTTTTATCAGGGTCCCTAAAAGAGAAAAGTCGACTGAGAGAATAGATACTAATGAAGAGCCATCCAGTCAGCGGGAAGCAAAGGCTCTCTGATTTACTAAGTTTTCCCACATCTGACTTCAGTTCATTAGAAATTTCATTAGAAAAAGTTAATTAAAACCCTTCTACATAAAGAAACATAAACTTGGCCAGACTGTAGCTTCTAGGTAAAATATAGGTCTCCGGAAACAATGGCACCATAGATCTGTGCTTGAAAAGTGTCCTAGTTCCCTGAGTGCTGTGGAGAAAACAAAGCTTAAAGCCCACACCGTCAGCTTTGAGGTGAAAAAAGTTCTAGGAGGTGGTGAAAATTTAATTTCCAACCGCAGATTATATAACAAGGATGAGTGTCATTCCCGGTCTTCAAACACCACAGACTAGACCCTTCCCTAGTGTTTAGAGGAGAGAGAAAATGGCTTTGCTCCTCTGAGGAAACATGGGTAGCTACATCCAAGTCCATAGTATCCCAGAGACTAAAGGCTGGGGGCGAGGTTTAGACAGGCTCAGAGAGAAGAAGGATGTCTGATGCCTGGTAGTAGCAGGAACTTGAAGTTAAGTGCTCATAGTATAAAAGGGCTTAGGGCTGGAGAGATGGCTCAATAGTTAAGAGCACTGACTATTCTTCTAGAGGACCCAGGTTCAATTCCTAGCACCCACATGGCAGCTTACAACTATCTGTAACTCCAGTATCCAACATCCTCACACAGACATAGATCTGGGCAAGACACCAATGCACGTAAAAATAAAATTAGAAAGAAAAGGGGCTTATTAGGAATGCTGGTGCTCAGTTCACTGTGTCCTTTTTAACAGTCCAGAACCCCAGCACATGGGATGGTGCTGGCCACAGTGTGTGTTGAGGGGTTTCTTCCCACCACAGATAAAACCCTCTTGGTAAAACCCTAATTAGGTCATACATAGCCATCTCCTTGTTGACTCTAAATACTGTCAAGTTGGCAATCAAGGCCATCTTAGGGGCAAAAATCAACAAAACAGAACAGTAAGTATGTGTGTGGGTGTATGGGCGTGTGGGTTAGTGGGCATGTCTTCATATCCTTAGTAAGAACCTATCTGTTAAGTACACACTTGGTCGATAAATAACTGGACACCACTGGCAATGTATACACAGTGAATTGTAGTATGCTCAGGGAATCCTGAGTTCAGAAAAAGATATAGTATGTTCTGTGTGTATCTGTCTGTCTCTGTGTGTTCCCTGTTACCCCGTTAGCCCTGACATACAGCCCTAAAACGGGTTCCCAACCCCTTTATATTATACAGTTCTCCTAAGGATTCCATAAAACTTTTGTTCATGCAGATTCTAGCAAGGGCTATTTGGCATTTCAGAAATTAACATTGTGAAATGTTTTAAATGCCATCTGTTATTTAAAAAATATTAAGCCCATTACACGGCAATACACAGAACATCTTTTTATGATAACTATATTATTCCAACAACAATTACGAGAGAGAATGAAGTGCTTCTGCATTTTGTTAATCTCGTCATTGTCCTGCTTAATAGGAAGCAGCTGTGTCTGCTTAGCCTGTTGCTAGTGTGCTGTTCAGTGTGGGGAAATCTCTGTGTGTGTGTCTCTATCTCTGTGTCTCTTTCTCTCTGTCTCTCTGTCTGTCTCTGTGTCTCTTTCTCTTTGCCTTTCTCTGTCTCTACCTCTCTCTCTGTCTCTCTGTCTCTCTGTCTCTCTCACTCTCCTTCCTCACAGACAAAGCAGCAGCATTTTGGTGTAACCCTTGATGTGACACCAGCTTCCACCTTCAGGGATAGAGTTGTGCTTGGTGGCCTTATTTCATGCAAAGTACTGCATTCTGCAAATCTCTTAATTTTTTTTTTGATTTATCTTTAGTTTGTGCTCAACCCGTACATAAAATATCAGATGTGTCTTCTAGGGTTAGAAGACATGCACATGTATTGTGTTTAAATCACATTAGTAATACCTACTTCCTTAAATGTTTATTAAGTTCTTCTAGTTTTTAAAGTATTTTTCTAAAACTTAATTATTTATTCTATGGTGATTTTATACATGAATACAATGTATTTAGACTATATCTACTGTTAAGCCATCGCCTTTTCCCAGATTCCGTGTCCCAAGTTCACCTTCTCTTTCCTCTCCTTCTCCTCTTCTTCATCTATCCAATTAGTGTTTCCCAGATGCACAGGAGAAAAAGTAACCATTCGATGCTTAGCCTCAAATGGGAAATGTCTACCACAGCCCCTACCTCTGACTGGTCAGGAAACACCAAAGAAGAGGGTGGGGTGAAAAGACTGTAAGAGCCAGAGGTGTCCTGTCTTGTGGACAGGACACGCCTGTTGGCCTAATGGAGTCACAGCAGTTGTGGTAGTCCACACAGACCCAGCAAGACAACATTCCAGCACACAGAGGGGAAGGGCTGACAAAGGCCTCACCAAAAGCATCACAAATCCACTATTTCTGTCATCTTGTGAGACCAGCTTGCATCCAATCCCCCTTTGCCCTAAAGAAGAATATCACCGGGCTGTAGCTCACAGCCCTAAAGAGTTCTCCCACGGGATAGAACTATGAACACTCAGGAAAAAAGATTGACTCCTCCACTCTTTTCCTTCCTGGATTTATTTCTCCAATGTCTCTGTGGATCAGCTGATGAAGCAGGGAAAAAAGGCTATTTAGAATTTAGGCTATTTGGAATTTAGCAGGAATTAGCACACCTGAAGCTGCAGAGGCCATTCCTCTGGGACACATCTCAAAAGAATGTCTTTGCTTCTACAATAGAGGGAGACCCCATCCATGACAAGGCAAGGCATTCACTTTCCAGACTGGACAAAAGGTTTCTTGGCTTGCCTGCTTGCTTGCTTATTTATTTATTTACTTACTTACTTACTTACTTACTTACTTACTTACTTACTTACTTACTTACTTATTGAGTTTTAGAGCAAAGTTTATTATAGATTTTAAAGTGGGAGCTTAAGGAACAGAGTCATGAGGTTTGATACAAGCCAGCATGGAGGTGGGCCACATGGCAGACAAGCAGCCACATGGCCAGGAGGGGAGCGTTAGAGAAAGATGAAGGGAGGAAGCCAAGGTAACAGAAAAATATACTTAGGCTCAGACCAGCATTAGAAGAAAATGACAGAAGAGGGAAAGAAAACAAATAACGGAAAGTTACCCTTTCCAAGTCAGAACCCAAAAATTCAGGCAGACCTGGATTTATTGGCTTCAGTGTTTGGGGGAGTGTAGAGAGCACCAGTCCAATAGCAAGCATTCTATAATTAAAATGGAATTTGTGCTATGACTAAAAAGTAATGGGCTGATTGTGATAGTTCACGTCTTTAAGCCCTGCACTCAGAACCAGAGAGGCAGGTGGATTTCTGTGAGTTCCAAGTCAGCCTGATCTACATAAACTTCGTCCATGATGATGATGATGATGATAATGATGGCTGCGGCGGTGGTGGTGGTGGTGGTGGTGGTGGTGGTGAAATACACTTTAAATCTTCTTTCTTCTACAAAGGAGTAAGATTTATTCATTTTAATAATTTTCCTGTCAAAAAAATATCACAATCTCTTTTCAGTTGTAGGTAGATAAAGGTTCATAAAAGTGTCCTTTATTTTCCAACTAATCAGAATATAGTCCCCAGCAAACATTGAGAATTGATTTTTGGTTCTTTTAGAATTGAACCATCTGAGGCTGGGTTTTCCAAAACCAGGGAGGACTAGTTTTAGAGCCAAAGTTAGAAACAGAAAGGCAAGGCTAGGAAGTCTGCAGAACAGAGAGATGCCCTGGGGCACACCTGGCATAGAGAAACCCAAGTGCATACCCTCTTCTCACTCCCCAAGGAAAGACTCATCAAGCAGGAATGATAATAGCCCCTTGAGAGCTCTGAGAAGAACTTCCCCTTTGAGCTCTCTGATTCTCCCTGCTTTTCCTTGCTGTAGAGGAAAGTATTTCCTGGCGGATGTTCTTAGGGTACATGCCAGGCTCCTGAGACTCACTGCCTAGTGTTTCGGCAGCCTGTACCAGAGTTTAAAAGTCAGTGATGGAGATGAGAAAGTTGATCACTGCTATGGTGCAGAAGGACAGTATAGGAGCCAGAAAGCCCGAATCTTGGCCCGAATCTTGGCCATTTGCAGCCAGTCAGTTCTGTGAGACCATGACAGCCAGAGGCAGGCTAGACAGATGAATATATGGCACCTTAACAGAGGTTACCTCTGAATTTTAGTATAGCTGAGAGTTTCCGTTTTCTTTCTTTGCTTATTTGTACTTTTGACTTACTCTGTCCCAAGTGTCTGCCCTTCGCATCCTACCTCTAGCCTATGACTCCAGCTGGGTATTCTCCCTTAAGATTTTAGAGTAAATCGCCTAGGTTGAGACAAAAATTAATACTAATAATCATCACGTCACAATTGTTGTGTTTTTTTTAAACACACTGGACATTTCTGTGTCTTTTGGTAAATACCGGGGCAGTGTTGTTTACATGGTTGGCTCACAGTACTTTGTTGAAACTTTAGTGGATTAAGAGATGCTTGGGACTGACAGAGCTTAGCTGTGTGTCTGTGAGGGTGGTGTTCTGAGAGGATGGGCCTGTGGGGTAGCGAGCAGAGGGGAGATTCTCGCTTAATTGGTCAGCAGCTTCTAGTGTGTGGCTACCACAATGAAAAGCTGACAAGAGGTGCCTCGTGTGCCTGCAAGCCTTTTGTCTTGTCCTGAGCATCAGACTAGAGCATCTTCAACCCTGAAGTAGACTGCATGTCTGCAGTTGTCCAGGAATTTTTCTAGGCTTTCAGCCATGGTGTAGCACTCGCAAGATGTATCATATCACTCTTTGGATTGGGAGCCTGGCTTTCTGCCTCTCCAGTGTGCAGATGGCCGTTTCTGGGCCATCCATCTTTCTAGTGTGTAAACCTCTATCGAGCCCTAGGATACTGCCTTCTGTACAACTTGGTATTGTATAACTCAAGACCAGTAGTAGCATGAACAGGAGAGATGGCTCAGTGTGTTAAGAACACATGCCCTGCCAGCATGAGAACTTCAGTTCACGCCCTAAGATCCTATGTAAAAAGCCTGGCATGGTTGCAGATAGATGCCTGTAACTCCAATACTGGGGGATGGAGACAATCAGACAGGCAGATCCTGCTGTTAGCCAGGCCAGCAGAAACTGAGCTTCTGGTGTAGGGAGGGACCCTGGCTGAACGCAGTAAGACATAGAGCAATACAAGAAAGACATCCAACGTCTTGTGTGGCCACTGCATGTACATTCATGGGTTCATACACATTCACGTATGTGCAATATGTACAACACACACACACAACACACAAACACATACATGCTCACAAAAACAAAACGCAAAAGCTAGAACCATTATCTCTAATGCTTACAGGATCCAGACTGGTAAAGAGAATGTTTGGTTTTCTGTCATAAAGGACTGCTGGGTATACAGCAAAGAGGGAGACAGCCTGAGAAGGTCAATCTGTGTTCACCCACAGCTCATTTGTGCCTCGTTACACACATTGTTGATGGATGTTCTGGCCTTTCAAGGTAATCCAAAGCTCCACTCCAGAGTTCATTTTGAAAGCTTATTTCTCGGTACTGACAAGTCGTTCTGCTTTATTTTAATCAGCGAGTTGGCCAGAGAGAAGGTGCCTCACCTCTCCTTCAGGTTCCCAGTTAGCAACCCCAGCCTGGATTCCCCCGGCTCAGAAGTTACTTTGCATTCCCTCAGTTCCCTGTTTTAATTATTGAAAACAACTGAGTGGTGCTCACATTTGAGCTTAAATATGCTCAATGAGTGAGTCAAATCTTAGGGCTAATTTTTGTTGTCTGTTATTAGTGTTTCATATTCAAATATATACCTTTTGTTTATTCCTTGAGAATTTTATACATGTATACAATTTGTTTTGATCATATTTATCTTCCCTTTCCTTCTCCCCAACTGCTCCCAGATCCCCACCACGTTTACCAATTCCATCTCCTCACACTCCTCCTCTTTCTCTTCACCCTCCTCCTCTTCCTCTTCACCCTCCTCCTCTTCCTTTTTCAGAACCCACTGCAGTCCAGTTAGTGCTGCCCATATCCGCACGGGTGTAAGGTCATCACCTGGAGCACAACTGAGGGAAACCTTCTCTTCCTTCTGGAGCAGCTGGCAACTGCCCGTAGTGCTTGAGCTGGGGGTGGAGACCCAGAAACTCGACCCAACTTCCATGCTGGGATCTTGACTGAGTTACCGTGTGCAGGCAAACCACAGCTGCTTTGAGGTTCCAGATGTGATGGCTCTGTCATGTCCGAAAGGCAGCCAGCCTCTCTGGACTCTCCTTCCAAACATATCGTGCACCACAGATAAAAGTTGCCGTTTTGAGGCATAGTCCGAAAGAGTCACAGAGAAAGTTTGTACTGCTAGGCACATGCCTTTGATTCCAGCACTCTGGAGGTAAAGCCAGAGGCAGGTGGATCTCTTCGAGTAGGCCAACCTGTCCTACAAAGGGAAAGCGCAGGCTAGCCAAGTCTAGATAATATGACCATTTCTCAAAAACTTGTTTTTATTATTATACAATCTACCCATCAATTTGTACTCTGTATATTATTAATAATACATGTTCTCTTTTTTAAAACCATAGGTTTACATCATTGTGCGTATAATTTTACAAATACCTTTAAAACATTATATAGAGATATAGGGAGTGGTAGAGAGGTAGTTGGAGAGTCAGGGATCCTTTGGGTTGTTTTGTTTGGTTTGTTTTTTTTACCTTTTATTTTTTGTCTTTTCACTTGTTAGACTTCTTTCTGCACTTAGGATCGTAAACTACATGATGGTATACTAGGATATCATTGGAAACGCATAAAGATCCATTTCCACAAAGGTTTAATATCTAGCCATATGGATATGATATTTCTTACAAGGACTTCTCTCCTTATTGAAACCATTCCAACATTGGAAACATATGACATTCAGTACTGAAATTCTATTTGTGACTCAGGCCATCTGTAGGCAATCAGGGGATGCTTTTTTCCACAGGGCCTTGGCTATTTGCATGGAGTGAATATATGATGTCTTGATAGAAGCATTAAAAGGAGGCATGAGGAAAATGCGAAGGTAGATTAAAATCCCGATGATAAAATAACTCGGTGCTCTTCACCTTGAAACGGTACTGCGTGTTTGCGAGATGCCACACAGATGTGCCCCTGGGGAGCCCACCTCCCGGCAGATGTTACAAAGTTCTCTACGAGCCGTGGATGGATGCTTCCATCGGAACCCTCAGCCTGTGTGTGCTTCTTATGATTGATCACCAAAGGCATGTGCCTGTGAAGCTCTTTAAACAAATTTATCATGTAGTAACAATACAACGCACATCTCATCTTCCTGCAGTGATATTCCTCTTCTGGTTAACACTGCCCAACTTTTTACACTACCACCCCCTACCTCGGATTACACACACACACACACACACACACACACACACACACAGCTAAATGGGACAAAGTTTATACACAAGAAGAACTTGACAGATTTTCCATATTAAGAACTTTGACCCTCTTTCCTTGTATATCATGCTGTGTACATTTCATTCCTTCAGTTTCCCTCCTCCTTGGATGCTCTCCTCATGTTTGTTTGCCTGCCATTCTCCGTGCTCCAGGTTGTCCTGTTTCTTTTAGGATATGCAAAGCATCCCTCTGCCCAAACCCTCAGAGTACCTTCCATATACACCCAATGCATACATATTTAAATTTTAAGTCTTCTGATGAGTTTGGCTTAAAACGGAAGCTCCTCAAGGAAAAAAAAAAAAGAGTGGGTTTCTTCTATTCATTTACACCCAGAGTCCATCAAGTCCATAGAACAAAATAAATATCTGGATTAAGCTAAGGGGTTTCATCAGGATTGCTTTAAAAGTCCCTTCAGCGCTGGTATTTTATTCTACCTATTGGGTAAATGATCGGAGAAGGGCCCATTATTCTTCATTTAAGGTGTGTGAAATGTCAGGCTGCAGGCTCCAGCTCTATTCACAGTACAAATTTCTTATGATTTATTGGCTCTCCTTAGCCCTTGTGAACACCATCCATCACTGGGAAGCCCAGAGCTCCAGCCTTCCATTCGATTTGGGAATTGTGCCACTGCGAACATACCAAGTCTATTTTAGTATCTGGTAACTAACAATGCTGCCACCTCTACAGCAGCCCATGGCTGAAACAGAGAAAAAAATCTATTTCTGGAATGTGTTGTGCCAAAAAATAAAATGGCTTTTTTTTTTGTATGTGTTTACAGCAGTGGGTTTTGGAACAGCAGTGGAAAGCAGCTTTCCAAATGGCTAGGGCATTCATTATCAGCTATCATTGCATGCCAGGGTAGTTGCAGAACCTTCAAAGTGTAGAGCTTGACTCCTCATGACTCTTGGATCTTGGGTTCTGATGACCGCCTTCTGCCTTCTCCACTGACCTCACACAGAAAGCAGAGGCAGGTGGAGAAAGCGTATCCAATTTATATACTTCACTCCAGAAATGGAAGGCATCTCTTGTTTGGCCAGAAAAGCTCCCATGAGCCTGCTGTAGCTGAGGAGGAACCTGGAAATTACAGAACACGAGACATGTGTGACATGGAAAAGGCGATTTTGTTCTTGACTACATGTTCCCAGACAGTGGAGGAGTTAACCCTGTACATCCTGGTGGACTTTGGAGTTGACACCATACCTGGGGGATGCCCTTGTGTATTCCCAGTTCTCTCATGGAACCTAGAGCCTGGGAATACAAATTTTCTCACACCTGTTTTTATAGCTTGACTGGGAGGTATCTCCTACGACCTCCAGAGCTGAAACACTTGGCCCTCACCTGATGACCTTCTTTTGGAAAATACTGGAAACTTTAGGAGGCATGACCTCTGTGGAGGAAGTAGGCCATGGAAGGGACTTCTCTGAAGGTTAATTTTGGTCCCCAGTTCTTCCTTGCTACCTGTCCACTCTCTCTTCCTACCTTTCCCCTGCCTCTATCTATGTATCTATGTATCATCTATGTATATATGTATCTATGTATCTAACTGTATATCTATGTTTCTATGTATTTATATATCTATGTAAATATCTGTATATCTATGTACATATGTATCTTTGTGTCTATGTATCTAACATCTATTATTGATATTCTATTTATCTATCTAATCCATGTAACTCTGTTTGTCTATCTATCTGTCTTCCTGTCTGTCTGTCTAATCTGTCTGTGTATGTATCTATTTTCTACTAATCTATCTGCCTAATATGTTTGTCTGTCTGTCTCTTTTTCTATCTATCTAATCTACCTATGTATTTATCTATTTTTATCTATTTAATCTATCTTTGTATCTATCTATTTTCTATCTACTTACCTACCTACCTATATCTCTATGTCGCTATCTGCATGCTGTCCATCATGAAGCCAACATGCTCTGCTTTACCTTATGCTTTTGTTGCTATGAGGTTATGCCTCATTATTACAGACCTCAAGTTAGTAGAAACCAGGATTATGGACTAAAGCAAATGCTCTGAGACCATGAGCTGAAATAAATATCTGCTCCTGTGAGTGGACTGTGTCCGGTGTTTCACTACAGCCACACAAAGTCCAACTAATACATCATCCAGTAGCCTTCGGCTTTGACAGAGATTTTGTTAGAGTCTGTTAATTGCTTCAGGAAGAGTGAGAGAGGAAAGAGCTAAGTGAAGAAAGCGGGTCAGAGAGAGCTGAGGGAACCAGCTTTACCCTCTCTCATCCTGGGGGGCCAGCTTTACCCTCTCTCGCCTTGCTTTAGGCCTGTTACCGGGGATCTTCTCTCTAATCAGCTTTTAATGGCTGTTCCACCTGGTGTGTTTGCAAGTCATGCTGTCTACACCTTCTTTTCCCTGTAAGCAAATCAATTAAGCTCCACGCCTCCTTGCCCTCACCTTGTCTCTGTCTTACCCTGACAGCTCTCATTTCATTAGTGCTCCTAGAAAGGGCTCACCTCAATTTGTTTCTCCAGATGTTTTGGCCATCTCGTGTCAGAATAAGATAAATTCTCTTTAGGATGCTTGGAAGCTTATGTCACACAATGTGAAATCTTACTTGGGATACTGATGGCACTTCCCTATGACAGCGCAACTGCTGCTGAACTTCAGAGATGCAGTAGGCTTGTGAGAACTGTGCTGATGGGGACTGGTTTCCTCTTAGCTACTAAGGATATGAGATGCATTAAAGAGACTCACAGACCCTCCTTGGAGTGACTGTTCTACCAATAGGAGGTGTCCTGGTTTCAGTGCAGGTTTCCAAACTGCAAGTGCCTGTTTTAGAACAAGGGTGAATGAGTTAACGCATGCATGACAACACCTATGATGTGAAAGAAAGAAAGAAAGAAAGAAAGAAAGAAAGAAAGAAAGAAAGAAAGAAAGAAAGAAAGCAAAGGTATTATTTGAGGGTTTTTTTTTTTCTATAGGTGTGTTGGCAGGGGATTCACCTGTGCACTTTATTTTCATTTCATGGGTATTGGTGTTTGGCCTGTGTGCATAGTTGTGCATAATATTGATGCCTGGTATCCAGGCAGGAGAAAAGAGGATTCAGATAACCTGGGTCTGGATTTGCAGATGGTTGTGAACCACTATATAAGTGCTGGGAATCAAAGTTGGGTTCTTTACAAGAGCAGTCAGTGCTCCTAGCTGCTGATCCATCTCCAGCCCCAGTAGCTGTCTTGTTGATTTGCTGTTAAAATGATACTTGAAGCTGTAGAGACTCAAGGTCTGCATATCTACTTCCTTCAAATTTAGGTGGAATGCCACTTTAAGACCTCCCATGCTCTTAACTATAATTTTTTACCCTCCAAGTCCCTATTGTTAGCCAACTTGGCCTCCAGGGTCACCTGATGCTAGAAAATACAAAGAAAGACACACTTTTTGTCTCTAAAAATATCTCATAAATTAATAAATTGATGGTTCCTATATAAAAGAATACAGGGAGGTAAACGCCATCCCGCCCACAGTTCGACTCTTTCAAGGCCCACAAAGTAGAGGGCAATAAGAGAACAATTCAAGAAAAGGCTTAAAGCAAAAAAGCCATGCTTCAGGGGAGCCTCAAAACCACTGCATCAAAGGAATGGAGGATGCTCACGGAGGGGTGCATTCCTGGAAGCACATCTTCAGCTTTAGTTTTGATGAAGAAAGATGCCACAAAGCAACGAGCGTATGCTCAGGACAGTGTGAGATGCGGGCACAGAGAGTAAAGAGAGCAAGTGCAACGTTGCTAGTCAACAACTGAGCATCCACAGCAAGCCTTGTGAGAGTCTGAGATTTTATAGACTTATTCTGTAATTCCCACAACTGGAAAAGTAGGAACTGTAAGGCTTAGGTGAAAGCTGCATCTATAAGGTGATTTCCTTATGCATGTAAGGACCCAAATTTAATCTACATTTTAGAAAAGAAAAAATAAGCCAAGCGTGGTGACACATGTTTATAATCCATGTGTCAGGGATGTGGAGACAGGATACCGCTGTGTCTGTAGGCAGCCAGCTTAGCCTAATCAGGGAGCTCCAGGCCCGAAGGAGAGACCTTGTCTCAGTGAAACATGGGGGATGTCACCTGCATCTGAAAAATAATGCCCAAGTGTGTGGGGATGCACATACACCTTCACACAAACTGAGATTAGTGATGAATATGTTTTTTTTTAAAGAAGATATGAATTTGGGAAGATGTGTAGGGGGAGATACAGCAGAAATGGAAGGGGAAACAAGGAGTGAGTATTTTCATACTTAATATATACACTAATGGAATTCTCAAAGAATACATTTTTTAAAGGAAAAGAATCAGCAGAATATGGCCTTCCTTGTTGGACATCAGTAGGAGGAACAGCCCTTGGTCCGGTGGGTGTTCGATGCCCCAGTGTAGAGGAATGCCAGGGAGGGAAGGCAGGAGTGGGTGTGCAGGTTGGGGAGCACCCTCATAGGGGCAGGGGGAGAGGGGATGGGATAGGGAATTTTCTGGAAGGGAGACGTGGAAAGGGGATAACATTTGAAATGTAAATAAATAAAATATCCAACTTTTAAAAAAACGGAAATAAAGCAAGCAAACAAACAAAAAACCTGTTGGGTGGTTCTCTAACTGAAACAGGCACAATTACATATGTGGCAATTGGATAAGTATGTCCTTAAATGGAGCCATTTAAGATCCAAGTGCCTTGGCAGTAGTAAGAGCGTAGCAGCAGACTCTGTGTCTGTCACGTGTGGGTGGCACAGATAAACAGACCCTGCAATTCACGACTCCCAAATCAGGCCTACTGAGGCCACTTGGTAAGGCTGATGGCTGACCCTACAGTTAGGTTTGGAACAGGCAGGCCCTAGACCTTAGTAGACCTCCATATATTAGCACAATGGACTCCGTGGTTGAAGTCCATTCGGGCCACAAAATCCAGCACACAGACAGTACCGCCTGCCAAAGAAGAAAACAAAAACCTAATCCATCAAAAATTCATAGCTCTGGAAAAGTCTGAAACGGACTAACCTTGCTCTTTGGTTTCTGTAGCTCTGCTTCTGGCTAACTGCTCTGTTAACTGACGTATGTCAAACCAGGACCTGATTTTTGTGCTTAAAAGCTCATCCTGAGAAAGGCTTGATGCTATCCTCAGATCCCAAAAACCCAGTGTAGTATCCGGCTGGCTAATAAAGATGTTCTATTGCCTTCCTTAAACCCATGCTTGAAGAGACTTCTTTGGTGAATACCTCACAACAGGGTTTTTATATATATATATATAAAATTTATTTATTTTTCCTTATGTGTACACATGTGTTGTTGTGTGCACATGTGTGCGCAGGTGCCCACTGAGGCTAGAGGCATTGATTCTCTTGAATCTGAAGTTACAGGTGGTTGGGAGCTGCCCAAAGTGAGTCCCGGGAACCACACTCGGGTCTTTCTCAAGAGCAGCAAAGTGTTCAGTGCTGAGACTTCTCTCTAAGCAACCGGTTGGGTGAGTAAATAAATGATCATAATGTTCACTCAGGTATGTCTGCTGTGACCAAAACACTAAGTCAGAAAGCTGCAGGGAAGTGTTTTGTGCCTTCAGTTCCTCCAGGGTGGAGATTGACTGTGTTAAGACAATATTATAGTAATAATATATAATATATATAATAAAATATATTATATCTAATAATATATGATATATAAGACAAATGCTATAGTAATAATTAATTAGTTTCTACCCCACCTTAGATCATTAAATCCCCAAATAAATGACACAAAACCTTAATATTTATAATAAGCCTTAAAGCATTAGAGCTGGGCAGGTAACAAACACTCTGTGCTATTCTGTCTACTTCTCTGTCAATAATCCTGAGATGTCCCTTGCCATGTTCCACCTGAACCACTCCCTACTCCACTGGCCAGCCCCCATGGCCATGTGCTCACGACCCACCCACCCCACTGTGCATTCTTCCTTCCTCCTCTCTCTCCCTACAACCTCCTCCCTGGATCCTCAAGTCCCACCATTCTCCCTCCACTGCCCAAGCACAGGCTCTAGCCTTTTATTGACCAGTTAAACTCCGTAGCAACGTTTAAAAGGGCATCACTTGGTGTACACGAGGATCTGCTTGTCAGGGCATCCAGAACTTGAGAACCAGTATTCACCGTTAGAATACAAGTAACCTCAGGGCAGCCTACTGCAACTAAGCCAAGCAGACCCTAAAGTCATATGAGCTGACCGAAGAGAGGGGGAGTCCTCCCATCAGACTGAGTCACAGCTGTAAGCCAGTGGATATGAAAACTCAGACACACATGGAAAAATATATCCCTGCAGTCCCATTTTTGACCATCTATTTTTGAAAAATCATATTTTGCTTTCACCTTCACGTAATAACATGAGATATCATCTTTTTGGAATAAAAAATGATCACTACTTAAAGCAATAAAAACTATGAATGTAGTTCAGGTGATAGAGTTTTTGCCTTGGTATACAAGGCCCTGGGTTCCTGTCCCAGTACCCTGTAAATGAGGAATGGTTGTGCAAACCCTTAATCTTGGTGCTAGGGAGATAAAGGCAGGAGGAGCGAAAGTTTAAGGCACTCATAAGTTACATGCCAGTTTGACGCCAGCTTAAGACAGATGAGATCCTGTATGGAAAGCAAATCAAATGAAAGTAAAAACAGAAGTAAAGATTTAATACCTGTGTTCTGTCATCGAGAGGTAAGACAAGCTGTATTTAGGTGACGTCTCTAAAACATACACAATGTGGTGTGTGAGTTTCCCACCTTGATAATCATGAGTTCTTTGGACTCTAAGTAAATCTGACTTCAAATAACACCTCCCAGATGCAGAGATGTGGCATTTCAACCCAAATATACCATGCTGAAGCAATGAGTCAGAGGTTTCTCTATGCCGGTTGTCAGGGATGCTTTACACACTTGCTCTTAGACCATCTGGTGTGCTGAGCTCAGCCACATCCCAGTGGAAATGGTACCCCCGCCTGTGGCTCTCTGCAATGCTATGTGTCTCTGACAGTTTTACAAGCGGCTTTGGAACCTTCCTATGCCAGCATGTATCTCCTATGTATGACGGCTCCGTTGAGATCCATGGGGCATTAGCCTGTGCCTCCTCCAGCTGCTTTCAATCTGGGCATCATACTGCCATTTTGTAAATGGTTAGTAGTAGTAGCTGTGGGCAGTAGCCTCATGCTGACCAAACAGGTGCTGGCTAGGAAGGCTGGATTCTGGGTCACCACCTGAAAAATTAAAAACAACTATTTCTCTGCTGAGGAAAATCTTACTATTGAAGTTTTACATTTTGTTTAGAAAATGCTCTCTCTCGCTCTCTCGCTCTCTCTCTCTCTCTCTCTCTCACTGAAGAATGCATTGACAGACATTTCACTTGTTAGTTGCCTAGCTTTTCCTCATATGTTTTTTTAAGATTCCATTTTATAAGCTGGGAAGTGGTGGTACATGCCTTTAACCCCAGCACTTAGGAGGCAGAGGCAGGCAGATTTCTGAGTTTAGGCCAGCCTGGTCTACAAAGCGAGTACCAGGACAGCCAGGGCTACACAGAGAAACCCTGTCATTCATGAAAAACCAAAATGAAAAAAGGTTCTATTTTATTTCCAAGTGTGTGTGTGTGTGTGTGTGTGTATGTGTGTGTGTATGTGTGTGTGTGTATGTGTGTGTGTATGTGTGTGTGTATGTGTGTGTGTGTGTATGTGTGTGTGTGTGTGTGTGTGTGTGTGTGTGTGATGTGCATGCAGTTCCTACAGAGGCCTGAAGAAGTCATTGGATACTGCCCCTCCCCCCTTGGAGCTAGAGTCACTGATGGTTGTAAGTTACTCAACATGCATACTGAGGACCAAACCTGGCTTCTCCCAAAAGTAATGTGTTCTTAACCACCAAGCTACCTCTCCAACCCCTCTATTTTCATTTATAACTATAGTGGTTAAATATGCCAGTGTATGAACACTTTTTTAAATTGGCTTTCTTTGCAGTAGAAACATTGTGAACGTGGTACTTGTTGGCAAAATATAAGTCCATACACTAAGTTTGTATACGTTTCTTCTTCAGGACATGATGGGCCAGGCTTTTCTTTCTGGAAAAGGAAAAAAAATAGAGACAAAACTTAGACTCTCAATAGAGAATACGATCAGTACAGAGAGCAGAAACTACCAGAGTATAGAAGACTCGATGATAATATGAAATGTAAAAACTGAAAAATCACCTATGTCTGTGTGTGGTGTATATGTGAGTGTGTTTGCATATGTGTACATGTATGTGTCATGTGTATATATAAGTATGGGTCATGTGTGTGTGTGTGTGTGTTTCTGTAGTTTTTCCCTTATGCATTCATACTAGCCTCAATTAGCATCTGTTTACTTTGTTAAGGCAACAGAGTGATAGAATGAACTTTGGGTGAGGTCCACGGCCACTGTGGTCCCCTCACACCCTCCTGAGTCATACCATATTCTGCACCAGGATTTCCCCCGGGGTTGATGGTAGAGTCATGAACCACACACTGCTACCATTACCCTTGCTGCCACTGTAGTCACCACTCTTATTTACCTGAGAGCATCTGCTAAGGGCTTCCCCAAGTCTCCAAGGAAGAATGATGCTAGCTTTGTGTGGGGGACTTAGGGTTTCCTTAGCTGTTTGTCAGGCTCTGTATTTGAGACACAGCTAATCTTGAATATACCCCCAGTCTTTCATAAGCAGCTAGATTTCAGACCCTGGACTTGACAATATTTTGGATTTTTTACCCCCAACTAGAAATACCTACCACCAATAATTTCAGTGAGCAATATCTATAGAATTCATCCTGACGAAGCGAACATTTTCCTAGGAGGAATCGTGTTTTTCCAACTCGCAACAGAAGGGAACACATATGTATAGAATCCACATTGCGTATATGTGTAAAAATAAGAAAATGTGAATACACAGATGTCTGGTATTTGTATATTCATTCATTCCACAAATATTTACCGTGGGTGTCAGTTTGCTTCTCCTGTGGAGCAGGCTCCACTGTCTGTGAAGGCGCTTTATGCAGAAGAAGGTGCCCTTCCCACAATTCCATGCATGAATTCCCAGCTTCAGCTGAGCTGGCCTCGGTTGTGCACAGTCACTGAACACTCAGTGCCCTCACTAAGTACCTTGCTGTTGGCTCATGTCCCTATGGAGATAGAGAGGACAGCACTTCTGTGGTTAGTCACCTTTTTGCAGGTGGTCCCGAGAGGTCCAAGACAGAATGTTGGGACGAGACTGAAAGAGCAAATATTTTGTGACCTCTACTTGAATGGCTGTCAAGGCATCTTCAAACCCCACCTCAAGATGCCAAGTGTGAATAAATAGTTCCCCCCCTCCATGTGCCAGAGAGAGAGTAGAACTCTGAGATTCTGTTTTTAAACTCTATCAATGGGAGCCTTCTCTACACCCACAGTCAGGTGAGCTGATGGCTAACCATGCCCCACTCACTCCAGTATGAAAAGTAGGTAACGGGACCACATAAGCATTCATTCTTGTTGCTTAGAATTTGTTTGTTTATTTATTTAATGTATATGAATGCACTGTTGCTGTCTTCAGACACACCAGAAGAGGGCATTGGATCCCATTGCAGATGGTTGTGAGCCACCACAGGGTTGCTGGGAATTGAACTCAGGACCTCTGGAAGAGCAGTCAGTGTGCTTAACTGCTGAGCCATCTCTCCAGCCCCCATTGCTTAGGATTCTTAAGTATTTAATGAACTTTATTATTAGAGCATTTCAAGCCCACAGTGAGATTTGCTGGCAGCTGTTTTCTATCTCTTCCACTCTGACATAGTCAAATCTTCCTGGTTACTGATGTTAGAGTTTGCATGGGGATTGTCCCTCACAGAAAGACTATGGAACACTGGTGGTCTTTGGATTTGATGGGGGCAGTCAAAGGTTGCAGGCTCGCCCCACATCCATTCCTTCTAATCACACAGGTCATTCTGCACACACAATTATTATCATCAATTAAAGTGATAATAAAATTCAAATTGTATTTCCAGGAACTGAGACTCTTAACAGCTTAAAATCTTTAAATATACAGTGTAGGTGAGGAATTAATACGTTTGGTTACATGAATGAAGTAAGTTGTGGCATATACTTGTACCTACATGTCTGCCTCTCAGACACATAGTACCTAAGTATTTGAAAGGGTGATTGAGACTTGATTGCTTAATCCTTGGCAGAGCATTTTGAATTCTTTCAACATAACATTATTGACAGAGGTAGGTTTGGGCATTTAACAATACTTAAGACTTTAAAATGCCATTTCAGAGAGATGCCTCACACTTTAGCATGCATAATGCCAATTTTTAACACACTATAAATCATGCCTACAATGTTGATTATTGTAATCTTGCTCATACTTTTTTCATATTTCTTATGGGTTTTTTTTTCGGTTTATAATGTAACTAACATCATTTCTGCCTTCCCTCTTCTCCCCTTAAGCCCTCCCATAAAACCTTCTTTGCTCCCTTTCAAATTCATGGCTGTGTGTGCTTATGTATGTGTGTGTATTTATTATAAATAATGTTAACATATGTGTGTTATGTGTATGTATGTATATACACAGATGTGTTTGTGTGTGTTTATTATATATATTATTGATATGTGTGTGTGATGTGTATGTATGTACACAGATGTATTTGTGTGTAAATGTGTTTACATGCATGTTTGGGTATATGGTGTATGAATGCATTTATGTGAATTTTCCATTATGCATGTGAGTGCATGTGCACATGTGCACATGAAGGTCAGAGATCAATAACAAGTTATTTTTCAATCACTCTCCAACTTATTTTTTGAGACATCATCTCTCTGAACTTGAAGCTTCCAGATAGGCTAAACCATGGTACCACCAGTGAGATGCATTTGTCTCTGCCCTGCACCCAGCACTGCTATTATAGGCATGCATTGCCATGATCCCTTTTACATAAGTACTGGGGATCCGATCTCATGTCTTTGCACCTGCACAGCTTCTCACTTTAACCAATGAATCATATCCCCAGCTACAATTAATGGAAGCATGGGCTATCCATGAGCTTGTGTCAGACACAGTTTTTCTTGAATAAATCTCATTTTAAAAACAACAAAAATCCGTTTTTCTTGAGTCACATTTTGCATGTTATTTGTTTAAAAACAAGGCAAGCATTCTACTCTTATTTGGAGTGGGGTCCATTTCAAGACATTTCTCCTTTCATATAAATAAAGCACAGATTTCAAGTCAGCCCCAACTCACCCAGAACTCGTGCAGGCTGCATGCAGAGTGTAGTCTGTGCTGCCCCATCTAGCTTCTCTCCACTCACTGCCTGGCCATGAGGAGGAGCCTGCATCTCACTTCTTTTCAGTGAGTAACATTCTTCAAAGAGTCTGAAATCAAAGTGATGTATATTAAAACACAATTAAGCAAAGGGCCCTGAAAGAAACTTATAATTAGCACCATGAAATAATTTATTATCTTCACAGAACATTTCTGGGTGTGGAAGGAGAATGTTAAGAATGGCATTGGATACAAAGCAGCTCAGGGCTATACCTAAGGAGTTGAAAAAAAAAAACCTTCTGCCTGCAGGTTTCTGCTCCATAGGAATGATGCTGTGCCCCCTGTAAATGGCACTGTGTAGCTCAGGGTGTCATCCCTTATTTTGAAAAGTATTTTTCCAAATTTAGAGAGGCAACTATTAATAATACAGAAAAAAAATTGGATTGTGCATTAATAACCCAAAGTAAAAGAATTATGAGCCACATGGAAGCCTGGATTAGCTTGGAGAAAATACATTCCCCTCTATACACACACACCACACACACACACATATACACACACCATACACATGCACACACATACACACAAACACACACATACACACCCATACAAACACACACATACACACTCATACACACACATATATACACATACCACACACATATATACACACACAATCACACGCACATACACACACACACATGCAAATACACACAAGCATGCATATACACAAGAGTACACACAAATACATAGGCTCAGACACATGCAAAAACAGATACACATGTGTACAGGAAGCTACATATGCACACACATACACGATCATATGCATGCAAACATACATGTGTACAGGAAAGTACACACACGCACACACACACAAAGAGTTTTTTTGGTCCCTTGAAAAGGCAGAGCTAGTCTGATCCAGGGAAGCTACTCAGACACTCACAGCTTCTCTCTTTGTTCCATGATGTGTCATCCCTCATCATTAACTTCCTCCTTGCCTGCAATCTTGTCTTGTGAAAAAACGAAGAAAGCTTCCTCGGTAATGGAGCTGAGTTGGTGTCCCTGATCACATCCTGTTTAAAATGCAGAAGGAGTTTAGTGATAACCAGGCTGGTAGTGTCTGAAGAGTGACTGGTCCTCACATAGTCCTTAATTCCTTTCCTGACTCTTGGTGTTCTTCAGTGTTTAGGAAACCACAGACCTCCTGGCACCAGCGGATAGGTATGTCTGAGCAATCCTCGCAAACACCTGGAGAACAAGGGTCAAGCCATCCCTGCTTCTATAAATTGCACAGTAGATAAATGATGCAATTTGCTCCAGAAACTGTCCTCCCTTTTGAAGTATCTATTACTTTAAGTATCCAACCCTCTTGGAGAAATGTCTGGGTAGGTCCGTGTCCCAATTTAAAGACTGAATTTGTAATCTTGGGTATGCAAGTGTTTCTGTAGGTGTGTGTATATGCCTGTGAGTGCAGTAGCCACAGTGATCAGAGTAGGGTTTCAGGTCTCCTGGAGCTAGAGTCACATGTGATTGTGAGCTATTCACTGCAGGTACTTAGAATTAGGTCCTCTGCAAGAGCAGTATGTACTCTTTAACTACTGAGCCATCTGCCTAACTCCCTGTGGTTCATTTTAACAACTGGATTGGTTGCTTTGCTTATTCAGTTAAGAAATATACCACATTCTAATGTCCAATCCAACAACCGAAATGGAAACTGTCATGTGTCCCAAGAGTTTACTTGTATAAAATATACAGAATAGGTAAATCTAGAAACAAGGGGCAGACTAATGGTTGTCAAAGGTGAACAGAGGAGGCCATGAGCCTGGCCTAATGAGAACAGCTGACAATCAGGTCGAAGACACAGGCAGGTACTCTTAGGTGACTAGTAGGCTGATAGCAGGTACAGGACAGAGAAAAGATTTGAATCTACAGAGAAATAAAATGAAATGTCAGAAGAGTTCATTGTTGTAGTCTAGAAAGTACAGCTTTAGACATTATAAAGAATTTGGTTATGGAATTTTCCATTCTGAAATTACCCAGTTGCCCATGCAAAATGACCATGCAAAGAGGAACTGTGATAAAGGGAAATGCTATAACTATTTTATTTTGTCTAGTAGACTTGGTTAAGAGTAGGGTTTTGCATTCAGCTCTGGACTGTGACCATCTTTAAGTGGAGAATGCAGGCTTGCTATCATCAATGGCTGTTCTGGGTAAACAAAATTAGTTCAAGCGAGACTTCCTCTTGAAGTTTCCCCCACAAAGGGGTGTAACATCTATCAAAAATGATAGGAAGGGTGTTCAAACTACAGTGCATGAGCTTCCCAAAGAATTGATAACACTGCTATTTTTTCAAAAGAATGAAAGAAAAGAGGCATACAGGCTGAAAATAATAACAAGGAAAGATTATAAAAAAAAAGAGTTGTCATCATCAGAGAAGCTTCTTTTTGTAGTATCTGGCAGATAATTACCGAGACCCACAACTGACCCAAGTGAAGAAAATAAATGACTTCCAGAGTGCTCAGCCATAAGTGGGACATATGTCTCCCCCAATAGCTCAGGGATCACTGAAGAAGAACTGACAGAATGATTGTGAAATCCAGAAGTCGGGAAAAACTACTGCAAAACAGCATTTTCCGAGTGCAACAAGATTGTTAGGTGCTACTAGTCCCCTAAGAGTATCCACCTGACTGTATACCTGACTGTTGGCTGCTCTCATTTGGCTGGGCTCGTTGCCTCTTCTATCCATCATTAAAAATCACCCTGTTCTGGATTTAACTATTCTGAACACTTTGTGCAAGTTCATGTGTTTATATGAACTCAAAGAAGCGGATGCCTGCATAGTGCCATGTCAGTCAACATCCCAGCGTGGACGGGGTAGTCAGGGTAGGGGGGTTCACAAAGTTCCACTCTCAGCTGAGGAGCTATTGATAGTTGACAGCTGCAGATAAGGAGGACAGTCAGTTTCCCTTAAGAGTGTGGCCCTGATGTGTTGCACATCCTCCAGTGGATGGACACACACACATAGCAATAGTAAGACTCAGTGGGAGAGAGAGTGAGACAGAGACAGAGACAGAGACAGAGACAGAGACAGAGAGAAGTGCAGTCCTGAGAGGAGTTTGGGAGGAGGAGTGTGGACTGTGCATGTGTGTATGTTACATGTACATGAATCTGCAAATGCATCACTTGCGAAGGTGCATGTAAGCTATGTGCCCATGAGTGTGCAAATACATCACTTGCAGAGGCCAGAGCAGGCTGCCAGTGTCTTCTATCCTTCTTCATCTTATGGTCATGAGACAGGGATGTTTGGTGAACAAGAAGCTAACCATTTTGGCTAGGCTGGCTGGTCAGGGATCTCTCTAGATCCACCTGTCTCCACTCCAACCCCACATCCAATGTTGAAGCTACAAACATGTATACAGCTAGGCCCAGCTTTTTGCATAGGTTTGGGAGCTGCAAACTCAGGGTTCTTCCCTACTTAGCTATCTCACCAGCCGCAACATTTTTTATTTTTTTAATGCTCCTTTTGCCTATTTCTCCTTGTTATAAACATGAAGTTTAAGAACAAACCCTCACATGTAGGATAGCATTTGTTTCTTACAAGCCTACTGGTTGGTCTTCTCCATTTAATTTCCCTCCCTTTTCTTTGATGAGACCTTTGCCTCCATTTCAGTTGAATTATCCTTTGTAGCATCTTTGAGATATTCCTTTGATAAAATATTGCAAACACATTACCCACAAGACTATGTGAGATTATGCATAAAGCAGAAATTGCATGTCCACACAGGTATCAGGACTAATGGGCACTAATACTTCATAAAGAGACAATCTATTTCATTACATTCTACATCACTTGTTCTCATAAATCATTCACTACAGGGAGCATTGACAGGAGGCTTCTTAGAGAACAATCTGTATTAACTCTCTCCTGCATTCATTGCAACTTAATCTGTGATTGATTTTTAATATTGCTTAAAGCCGGACACACTGATTGTTTTTGTCAAACAAAAGAAGGGTGA
>NW_022196905.1:120111744-120134394 GCF_008632895.1 Mastomys coucha | reverse complement strand
GTTTCCAATTAGAATTTTTTTAAAAAAAAAAATATCATGATATTACAGAATGTGTGTACCTGCCTGTCTGTATGTACACCACATGTGTGCAGTACACACAGACGCCAGAAGAGGGAGCAAGATCCCCCTGGAGCTAAAGTTAGAAATGATTCTGAGCTGCTTGATGCAATGTGGGTTTTTGGGAACTGTACCCTGACTTTCTGCAAGAGCAGCAACTATTCTTAACCACCAAGCCATCTCTCCAGCCCCTGTTTTTTATACTACAAAATGGATTTTGTATGAGTGTCTCAGAGTCAGGTGTACCCAGCAGGCATCTCCTTGGAACAAGTGACTCCTAAAATCAAACACAAGTTATCAGGTTTGATGACAGATACCATTTCCCACGGAGCCATCTCACTGTCCCCTAAGTAGAGATTTTGATCATATGGATTTATATAAATTTTTCCAGCATTACATTATGGCTGGCAGCCCATCTGATAATGGAAGATAGTTAGAAATACATCATGGGGTGGTCAGAGAAAAGATGAAGCTGAAACATGTGACAAAGCCACCAGGATAAATCACAGCACTCATCAAAATATCACTTGTGTTCAGTAGAGACCCGGGATATGTAACTCACAAAAAATACTGTAAGGTGAAGAGTGTGAGTTTTTGTTGTAAATACTAATGGGCCAAATGAAGACTTTGGGAATTATAAAAGATTCATAAGGTTTTGAGGATTTGAGAGCAACTAGAATGCATTGACTTCTGTCTCAGATGGAGACTGGATAGTCAACAGGTACTCAGGGAAGGGGACTATCAATGCAAGAAAAAGACCCAAGATGCCATTTCACAAGGGACATGAAGCATCCTTGTGTACATGGGAAACATGCCCTGTCAAAGCTGAAGGCCATAGCAGAGTTGTATACACAGGCAGGTACACACCGAGCCTTTTTAAGCCTGATACCCAAGGAACTGCACAGTTCTGTCTCCACCCCCAACACCTTTGCTCCGTTGTAGCCTCAGATCCAGGGAGTAACGCAGGAGATGAGCCCTGGAAGGGTCTGTAGATCCCTCCTGCTATTTCTCATACTAACTCAAGGGGGCACCCTTCCTTTCCTCTGCCTCTACCGGGCGGAGACAAAGCTTTCTTCGCACAGTGGATATTTGTTCAAGGGAAGATTATGTTTCCGGAGGGTTCCTGGTTTCTGCTGACGGGTTCTTCTGTGCACACGAATGATTTAAATACAGGGTTCTGTTTGGAACAGCAAGCACCAAACAAGACCAGCCTTGTGCCAATTATTCTACATCTGGGTACCAATCAGTATCATTTGCACAGCCTCCAATACTTCTGAGGACACTTACTCACGGAATCAGCTTCTTCAAAGGTTTATGAGTGCCAAGGCGATTGCTTTTTTCTTTTTCCTTGATGGACCCTGTTTTGCCAATTGATGACGGTGAAATGCCAACAACAGTGTTACAGAAGGATCTGTGTTTCAGATGCTTATACCCTCCAAATAACATGGAACCCATGGATGTGCACCTCTGCTACTTGCATAGAAATATGCTGCTTAGCAAATGTCAGTTTGTAGCACTCTACAGATTGCACATGTGTGGTTCATGGGTGTGATGACCAGCAGCTGCTTGCCTAACATCCAAAAGGGTAGCATAAAGCGATGATGTTTCCCTGGCAGAACATCCACCCTGGTGGTTTTCCTTTGACCTGCTACTGCAGAATGGATCATTTTCAAGTCTTCTTGCCTTGGTGGAAAGCACAGCTTCAGAGTCACAGGGGCCTTGGTTTCATCTTGACTCTCTCTATGAACGGTTAAGTGACTTCAAACCTTCCACATAAAAGTTGTAAAATGGTACAATGCAAATCTGCATTCCAAGACTGACTGCCAGTAATGAACCCATGGTTGTAAAGAAAGTGTCCACTCACTGGCTCTGCTGTTCTTTTTGATTTTTTTCCTTTGGAAATAAAATACATGTAGACAATGTATCGTGGCTAGTGTTCATTGGCAATTTGATATGCATTGGACTTACTTGGGAAGAGGAAACCACAACTGAGGTATTACCTCCATCAGATGGGCCTGTGAGCAAGTCTATGGGAGCATTTTCTTGAATAATGATTGTCCTGAGAGGGTCCAGCCTACAGTGGGTGCTGCCACCTCTGGGAGGGATATACAAGAAAGCAAGATGAGCAAGCTAAAGGGAGCAATTCAGTAAGCAGCATGCTTCCATCGCCTCTGGTTCCTGCCTTGAGTTTTTTTGCCCTGCCTTGGATGATGGACTCTGAACTGGAAATGTAAGCTAATTGCCTTTCATGTTTCATTTGGTCATTGTGTTTATCACAGCAATCAAAAGCAAACTAGGACAATATCCAACCTCATTATTTCCTCTAACTGTACCCACCATCCATCACATCTCCCTTCTGATTTCATGTCTTTCTTTTATAATAGTTTAGTATTTAGGTTTTGGACCCACTGAAACCAGTGCATAGACATGAGGATTACCCACTGGGGCACAGGGAACCTAAAAAGAAATTATGAAAACACGAACAGCCTTTAAGATACATCTAACCAAGGCCTCAGATGGTGGTTGTGACCTACCCAGATGAAGGAGCACACTCCACAATCCCTCTGCATTTTGAGGACTGCTCATCCCACATATTACCCCAGTCCTCCATAGCCATGGCAATTAATCTCCTTGTGTGAGATTCCAGCGGCTTAGTCATCCAGCTTCCTTCTTAGCATCTTTCTTTAGGAACCAGATTGCAATCATTGTAAAATTAAGATAAAGTTAAAGTAAGGGTACTGATTAGGGGTTGGGGTGGGGAGGGTTAGTCAGAGTGAGGCTGTGTGTGTGTGTGTGTGTGTGTGTGTGTGTGTGTGAGAGAGAGAGAGAGAGAGAGAGAGAGAGAGAGAGAGAGAGAGAGAGACAGAGACAGACAGAGACAGAGACAGAGAGACAGAGAGAGTTTCAGAAAATAGAAACAGCAGGTAGAAAATTGAAGAAGATGCCTAGCTTATAGAGCAGGGGGTAAGCTGAACACATTTACAGTATGGTTTTCCCATTTTGTTCTTTCTTTTATCTTTCTAAATTTAATTCTATACAAAATACTGACTAGAAAAGAAGGGGGAGAGAAAGAGAGAGACTAAGGAGGGATGGTGGTGGAGAGGTAAGGGGAACATTTTAAATTGTTTATTTTAAATTTTGAATAGCTTGTGAATTCGTTGATCATAGCCTCAAATCATGTCATTTTTCAGATGTGTCATTGTCCATGTGTAGTTTGGGGGAGAGTGTTTAGAATTCCATTTGAAAGTGCCCAGATTAGGATTCCTGCAGAACCCTGGGTTTCAGCATCAGATAACAACAGTCCACTTCAAGAGACACATACATATACAGCTCTCTGCCCAGCCCCAGGCTGCTTTAGCCTCTCCTCTGTGTACTAGGCACCTGCTTACTGTGTCTGCATGGCTCTTCTCTAAATATTTTGGTAGAGCCACACTCACAGACTCCTATTTTGAAGGCTTCCTGCTTAAAATGGGAATAGATCCCAGCCCTGCAGGAATGAACCCCTGACAGCATTCATGACCCTACCTCGACTTCCTGCTGATCTCCAGCAGCTCCGAGACCCAGAAACAAAGACAGACCTTTAGGATTTTCTAGTGGTTGCTCCACACTGTGTCAGCATGAAAGTCATATGTCTTGGGGTTACATCCTATTAGTGACTGGCTTTTTAAACTGCTGATTGAATTGCCAATGAATTTTCATGGAAAAAAATGCGAAATAAATTTTTGCTTGGAATTAGGACAGAATTTCTAGCCATCCCTGAAATGGTCCCTAACTTACTTCTGTCATTTTTTATGATATGTTTATATGAAGCAGCTCTCTCAGCTTTGACTATTATAAAACAAAATATCCATCAACTCCGGAAAAACATTGAAGATACTCTATATTCCTTATGCCAAGCTTTCATTATTTGTGTAAAAATAAAAAGTTCATGCATCTCATTAGTATGCTAATTTGCTTTCATCTTTAGAAAATAGTAAAGCTATATGTATACCAAGGAATTGATTGAAAATAATTTTCTTTATAATTTGTCATCAGCAACTGTTTGATTTACAACCTATAGGATACATAAGGTATGGGAAAACTTTTTCACATAAGGCTGAGGAGATTTTTCAGTGGGTAAGGCTTTGGTTGTGTACACATGAGGATCAGAATTTGGAGCCCTGGCACCCAGGAAAATATTGGGCAGACAATGTGGCCAATCCTGTAGTCCTCCTGGGGGGATGCAAAGACAGGGGATCCATGAAGCAAGCAATCTTCCCAACTAGACTAGTGCAGCCAGGAAGCTCTGGCTTCAAGTGAGAGATACTGCCTCCATATCTAGGTGTGGAGGGTGTACTGGCTGGTTTTGTGTGTCAACTTGACACAGGCTGGAGTTATCACAAAGAAGGGAGCTTAGTTGGGGAAGTGCCTCCATGAGGTCCAGCTGTGGGGCATTTTCTCAATTAGTGATCAAGGGGGTAGGGCCCCTTGTGGGTGGTGCCATCCCTGGGCTGGAAGTCTTGGGTTCTATAAGAGAGCAGGCTGAGCAAGCCAGGAGAAGCAAGCCAGTAAAGAACATCTCTCCATGGCCTCTGCATCAGCTCCTGCTTCCTGACCTGCTTGAGTTCCAGTCCTGACTTCCTTTGGTGATGAACAGCCACGTGGAAGTAAGCCAAATAAACCCTTTCCTCCCCAACTTGCTTCTTGGTCATGATGTTGTGCAGGAATAGAAACCCTGACTAAGACAGAAGGCAATCAAAAATGACTCTGTTTTTTTTTTTTAAAGATTTACTTTAGGTATGAGTACACACTGTAGCTGTACAGATAGTTGTGAACCTTCATCTGGTTGTTGGGAATTGACTTTTTTTTTTCTGCTTGTTCTGGTCAACCCTGTTCGCTCCGGTTGGCCCCACTCACACCAGCCCAAAGATTTATTTATTATTATACTATATTTATATTATTAATTATTATATTATATACACTGTTCTGTCTTCAGATGCACTAGAAGAGGGTATCAGATCTCATTATGGGTGGTTGCGAGCCACCATGTGGTTGCTGGGATTTGAACTCAGGACCTTTGGAAGAGCAGCCAATGCTCGTACCTGCTGAGCCATCTCTCCAGCCCCCAAGAAGGACTCTTACCATCAACATCTGGCCTCCACTTGCAAGTGCACACATAAACAGACACAGCTGTGCACACACATATGCACATGCAAAGAGATGAGTGAGCTTGTCAAAGGATGGGGAAAATTTAGAAAGCCTATTATAAGATTCTGCCTCAGTTCAATTTATTCACTGCAAAGCCACATTCTGCAACAGCCCTGAATGTGTCCTGTCACTGCATATAAAGTGATTATGTCCTTATTCTGTCTCCTGCTCAGATAGGATTTTAGTGAATTCAAGTCCAAGCTCATTAGAACACAGGTAAAAAAGAGGCACTATAAACCTGTTGCATTGAGCAAGACCAGGGAAACCCTGTTACCTACCTAACCTGACAATCTACTTCAGAGCAACTCAAATGGTCTAACCTGCGTGTTTATCATAAAGATAGTAAATTAATGGTGCAAAACTGAAGTGCCGAAACTCACAAGCATCCTGTAGTTCAGATGCAAAAATGAGTTCGCGCTATAATGAAAATGGATTGTACCATTCCAGCCCACACGAACCATAAAAGACAAGTCCATTACTAGGAAATTTGAAAAGTTAGAAGAAGTCAAAGCCAGTGAAACTCACCCAGTGTCATTTTCGCAAGGAAACTGTTAAAATGATATTTATGGGAATGAATTGTTCTGATGCTTTCCAAGATGTATTTAAAGTTATAAATGGTTGTATTTGATGCAACAACAACAAAATCAGCTTTGGTAGAAGTGTTGGCAAGCTGACTCTCAGAGATGCAGCTGAGCATTTGTCTACCCGAGGTGGGATTCTCACAACTGGTGACAACCAGGACCTAGAACAGTTCTGGGTTGGAGGACAAAAGTAAAGAGCTGAGTGTGGTGTGTGTGTGTGTGTGTGAGTGTGTGTATGGTGAGTATGTGTGTGTTGTGCAAGAGGGAGAGATTGTGTGAGAGAGTGTGCGTGTGAGTGTGTGTGTATGTGAGTGTGTGTGAGTATGTATGCGTGTCTGAGTATGTGTATATGTGAGAGTGTGTGTGTTATGTGTGCGTATGAGAGAGAGATTTTTTGTGTTGGGGGAAAGTGTGAGTGTGATTATGTGTGAGTGTATGTGTGAGAGAGATTGTATGTGAGAGAGTGTGTGTATGTTAAGTGTTGTGTGAGTGTGTGTGTGTGTGTGTGTGCGTGCGTGCGTGTGTGTGTGTGTGTGTGTGTGTGTGTGTGTGTTTTGGGGGATTGTGCCTAGATACCACCTCCAAACTCCAGCAGCATTTGGGAAATCCTAGAAAAGTTAATGCAGGAGAAAACTACAGTTATGGGGCTGGACTCCTGGCTCCCTGGCTAAAAGCACTGCCTGCTCTGCCAGAGAACCAGGATTTATGCCTAGCACCCACATGGTAGCTCACAGCCACATTTAATCCCAGTTGCAGAGGATCTGATGCCCACTTCTGGCAACCTTGGGCACCAAGCACGTCAAGTGGTTCACAAACATACATGTGAGCAAACCCCCATACACATTAAAAGTAAGTTTTAAAAGAAAGAGAAAGAATAGAGAAGGAGGGGGAAAGGAAAAAGGAAGGAAATTCTGAAGAAATGAAGAAAGAAAGATGGATGCCAATAAGTTACAGCTAACGTTGACTGGAGAATTGGGTGTGGGGGTGCATGTGCCCATCTGACAATACCCAAGAAAATCCTTGTACTAACCCAACCAACGCTGCCCTTGGAATAAAATGCAGTTTCTGGAATTCTTGTTTCTCCATACACCCTGTTTCTGAAACAAACAAGCTCTTGCAAGCCCCTATCACGAAGAAAAGAAACTTCAGTTTGAGTGGAAATTAAATTGTTCAAGGATTTTGATAAAGAGGTATGTCCTCCAAGTAATAGTCTAGGAAAATCTTTTCTACAAACAATCAACAATGGATTAAATTTCATGGTTCAAGAGGTCTTTTGGGGAGGAATTCTCAGAAAAGATCCGGGGATAATGAGTGCAGTGAAGCCCTCACTTAAATGCATTCTAAAGACACAGTGACAGGTGCCCTCCTCCCCAGTCCCTGGCCCCATGCAGAAAAAGAAGAAAAGGTAATTAAGCCATTCTCTCTAAATTGAGAGAAAACTTGATTTAGGAAGACATAAAACACATAGATATTCTTTGCTGATACTCAAAAAGATGATTGTAAGAAATTAATGACTGCTGACCACAGTTTTCAAGTTTGAGAAATATACTGACTTCTTTTAATATTAAAAGAGATAGTGGGACACAGTGCTGCATTCATGACATTCCAGCACTCAGGAGGCTGGGGCAGGGAGATGGTGAGTTGTAAGAAGGCAGGAACTATATAACAATACCCTGAATCAAAAAGGAGGGGGGCATTGTAAGTTTAATTAATAGTAACCTTACCGTGGTGTTGTCAAACCATAAGACAAGATTCTATCCAAGCATATAGTTGGATTATCTCTGTCAGAACTCAATGTTCCCTTTCTGTGTAGTATGTCAAAACCATTCAATTAGTCTCTGCCTGGTAGACTGAGCTTATGGATTCCTCCTATACAATCCCTTTCCCATGTTCTCTCTCTATCACCTGGCAGGATGCCCAGGACCAAGTGGAGGAAACTTCAGACAGAGCCACGGGTGACAGGAGCCTGGGTCCTTTATGATTGTGTGGAGCACCATTCCTTGTCCCACGTCCAGAGACTATCTGGCTCTGCTTTTTGGAATTAATGGAATATTCATATTTGAGTCTAACATTGTTTTAGAAGGATTAAGGGCAAACCTCTGGCTAATGAAGACACACACTGCCCCCCACCTCCCAGGACCCCCTTCCTGTGTCTGGACCAGTGACAGCTCCTGTTCCTAGGCCATTGGGCTCCATTCAGAGACCTAACAGCTTCCTCTCCGCTCCTCTTCTCAGAGTGGCTCAAGTCCTTCCTCTCCAGAGTCTGTTTTGAGACCTCAGCCTTTTCCTCAGGAGGAGCTAATATCCCAACTTCACCAGGTCCTAGAGTCACGGCTGCAGCAACCCCTACCTGAGGGCCTGGCAGAGGCTCGTGCCAATGGGGTCATCCTCTGCCAGCTGGCGAACCAGCTGCGACCCTGCTCTGTACCCTTCATTCATGTGCCCTCACCTGCTGTGGTCAGTGGGTGCCCAAAAGGAGGAAGAGGGGAAGGGATGGGACTGTGGCTTTGCCTTTCCAAATTCCTTTCCTTTCTCCTCTGTCTTCAGCCAAAGCTCAGTGCCCTCAAGTCTTGGAAGAATATAGAGAGTTTCCTAGACACCTGTCGAAAAATGGGTATGCCTGAGGCTGACATGTGCTCGCCCTCGGATCTCTTCCAGGGGCTGCAGACCATACTGGAGGCTGGGATCCTGGTTGGAGACAAGGCCTCTCTCTGAGTCCAGCCCTCCTCTGATCTGGTTGGCTTCCTCCTCTTCCACATGGTCTTCATGCTGCTGCTCTATGTCGTCTACACTTGGCTCCTGGGCTCCTAGGACTCACGTTGCCCCTTCCTTCCCTACCTTCTATTTATAAGACCTCCTATTCAGTCTGTCCTTACCGGTAGTGTCTGACCTTCACTAGTGTCCCCTCACAAACGCTGACCTCAGAAGCCCCACTCTAATACCCACAATAGCCCATACCGTTAGCACTGATGGTGTCTTCCTGTCCTCCCCACCAGCCCTCTGTCCCCTAGAGGGATGACAGGACCTTGGCTTTTCTCTTCTGTCCTCCCTCCCCCTACTGGCTGCTGTGGGGGAGCTAAGTTATCTCTGTTTAGTAGAGAGAACTCTATTAGTAGGGGATGTGAGTCCAGTATGGGCCCATGGCTTTGTGTATAAACTGTATAGACTGTCACACACACACACAAAAAAAGTAGGTAAGTACCATGACTTCAACTTTGAATTATAACTTCCTTCTAAAAACATCCAGTTATCTTTCAAAAACAAATTTTGTTGGGCTGGGAAGATGATTCAGTTGGTAAAGTTTCACTATACAAGTCTGAAGACCTGAGTTTCAGTCCCCAGAACCCATGCAACCAAATGGCAGTGTGATCTGGTAATCCCAGCTCTAGGGGATCAGAGGTGGAGACAGGAGGAGCCTGAGGCTTGATGGCTGCCAGCCTAGCCTATTAAGGTTAGTTACATGTCAGTGAGGGATCCTGTATCAAAAACATTAGGTAGGTGATACCGAATAATGGCAGCTTTAGCTACCTCTAGCCTCTCTATGTGCACGCATGCACACAAAGAGTAGTTATCATCTTGTCTTAAGTATAGCCTTAGAATTTGTGTTTTATTCTTTATATCAACACAGTGAACATTTTGGAGATGGTTAAGATATAAAATGCACCCACCAGGCTCATATGTTTGAACACTTGGGCATGGGAGGGTGGCGCTGTTTTGGAAGGTTGAGGGGGTGAACCTCAACTAAAGGAAGTAGGTAACTGGGAAGCAGTTTAAGGTTTATTATCTGACCCTATTTTTTCCAATCTCAGATTCCTGATCTGCCCTGCTATAAATGAACAGGCTCCCACTCCTACAGCTGTGAGCTGTTTCTGCCCACCCAGAGCCTCCTCTCCTCCATGGTAGATTATAATGTTCCAAACTGTGGGCTAAAATAAATCCTTCCCCCCTTGAAGCTGCCCTATGTCTAGATTATTAGATCCCAACAAGGAGAAAAGAGGCTAATACAAATGTACAATGTACAACTCACACATAGGTTTCAGAATGAAACTGAGTAAAATATCAAAACTCTAAACCCCAAGCAAAGCTCTCATAAAACCTTGTAGTAATTCTGCCAAGACAATGCAGCAGGCTAACTTTATGACCTCCTCTATTAGGTGGCAAGATGTTTGCAAACTTTAAAGCTTTCACTGTGGAAAAATAATTTCTTTTGTTTCATGCATCATTTGCTTCCCTATTCCATTTGTTACCTTAAGTGAGTGAAAGAAAGGGACAAAAATATCTGACATTTATGCTAATATGTTACCTGATATAAATATGTATGAATCTCAATTTGACTCTATCCTTGAATACAGAAGATGGGAGCTTGGGCTGTCTTCAGAACCCAAAAAGGTTTGCTATAAACTCCTTCTCAGTCACACTTCTTGTAGAAGTGATTTCTATCCATGAGGCCATCCAGACTTTAATCCCATAGTATTTGGAATCCATGAAGAATACCTTCAAAGGGTCAAAAGGTACTTAAAAGAGCATAATTTAATTGATAATAAGATTTAATGTTTGACTCCTTTTTGCTATATAAAACAACCTGAGTAAGTCAAGGATGAGAATTTATTTTGCCCTGTGGTTGGAGCAGGCATAGTCTATCATGATGAGGAAGGCTTGGAGGGTCAGCCCAGTTCTCTCCTCAGGGGGCATGACACAACAGAAAGGGATGTCTGCATACAATTATCTTTCCCTTTGTTTGCCCTTCACTCTGCTGTGCCTCCCGCCCCATGGAGATGGTTCCTGTGACTCACAAATAAGGATGGTGCCACATATAATTAGGGACAGTCTTCCTCCTCTGTAAATCCTCCCTTAAGATATCCCCAAAGACAAAGCAAGAGGTATGCCTTTCCAATCTCCCAGGTGGTTCTAAATACGGTCAAGGTAACAACAGAAGCTAACCATGACAATACCTTACATGCCTCCTAGAGTCCTCAGTATCCACTTCTATTAAATAGGAAAATCAGACTCTGGGGTGCAACCAATAAGGAGGAAAAAAAATAGATTGTGTAAGGGAGTGGTTCTGATGCTCTCATTTAGTCAGGAATCTGCATGTCGAGAAGCTGAAGGTCCTTATCCCCGGTTGGTTTTTGCTCTATCAGTAAAGATTCCAGTAGCTAATGGTTGGGCACAGGGTGGGACACTTGGAGTTGCACGGGTGGGACACAGAGAGGAACAGGAGGAGATTGCTATACTTTGGGGAGAGAGATGGAACAGACTCAGAGCTGCAAGGGGGATCATCCAAAATGTAGATGGAAAAGGGAACGCTGCCTATGCAAGGGCATCAAGGAAGCATCTTGGGCAGCCACGACCAGTGAACATCACAGAAGATAACTGGGCAGCAAAGTAAAAGCAGATTTGGAAGGTGTTTAGCCAGGAGTACTGGAGGGAAGGACGCACTAGTGGGGGTGGGGGTGGGGGTGAGGGGTTATAAGTGTCCATCCACTGAGCCAGTAAGGCATATTAAAAACAAGCTTGTGTGTGTGTGTGTGTGTGTGTGTGTGTGTGTGTGTGTGTGTGTGAGTGTGTGTGTCTTTCATCCACAGATCCAAAGATTCCCTGGTCAGGTGACTGGAAACGCAGCCGACCATGAGAGCAAAGTGGTGCAGCCAAAAATTCACCACAACAGGATTGCAGTACTGCACAGTTAATGTGAATATAGCTCAGCTATTTTTTCCCATTTGCGTATGGACTTCACATGTCTTGTCCACTTAAACCCCAGTAGAACAAGTGATAGGATGGTTCATGTAGCTGAATCCCTGGAGAAAGTATCCAGCCGTGTTTCGGTGGTGAGGGTGACCTTTCACTCTTCCCTTGCATTCAGCATCTTCAATATGCCAAATAGTTCATTGTTTTACTTTATTTTATGTGTACGGGTGTTTTACCTGCATGCGTGTGAATGCAGTGCTAAAGAGACCAAAGGAGGGTATAAGATCCCCTGGAGCTGGAGTTATAGACTGTTGTGAGCTACCGTGTGGATTTTGGGAATCAAATCCTGGACCACTGCAAAAGCAGCCAGCATTCTTAACCACTCAGTCATCTTTCCAGCCCCATTGTTCCTTGATCTCCTTCCTTACTTCCTGGCAGACAGAGGCCTGAATCTATTGTCTACTTATTGGGTTCTGTACAGATCTTCAGATTTGCTGTATTGTAGAATAGCATGCCAGTGCAAGTGCTAGCATCCAGAAGATGTCTGTGCTCACAGAGGAAGTACTGCTGATGCTGGCAGGTTTGTATCTTCTGTATCCTCTTTCAGAACTCCTTCCTTAGGGTACTGCCTAAGTAGTAACCATGGCCTGTCTTCCATTTCTAAAAGCTGTTGGCTCTGATGAGCTTTTGCTAGCTTCTATGACAGGAAGATATATGACAAGATGACATGGATATGTCAGAACCTTTCAGTGACAGAAATGGGCAGTCATGACTGGTACTGTAAAGATACTCTTTGCTAACATTTCAACAAGATGTTTTCCAAGGCAGACTAATGTGTATTTTTACACTGATCCCACGTTTCTTCTCTTAACATTACATGTCTAATATCCAAAATCAAATTTCTCTATAAGAAACATCAAAGGAAATAGTTTGTTTGGGCTAGTTACAGACTCAGGCCCATGGTGCCCCATCCACCAAGAACCCTATGAGTGACATTTAACTACAATAAAGCCACAGTCTGTTACAGGCCATAGGTCAAGTGTGGATATATGACTCCAAACAGACTGCTCTGTGAAGCATTTGAGGCATGGGAATTTCTCCAAAACAGAGGCATGCCAAATATTGCCTCTTCCCCATTCTTGTTCACATGTGCAGACTTTGGTACAAAGGAGAAACTAAGGCCATGCCATGGTGCATTTGTAGCAGGAGCAGAGAAACTGAACCCTCAGAAACTCCCACCCTCATGAGGATGGAGTGCTGCAGTAGCAGGGGCTAGGAGGATGGCTCAGTTGACACAGAAGAAAAGCATGAGAACTCAGTTTCAGATACCCAGCATACACATAAAAATCTTGGTGCAGGGACTGCAGAACCCTGGGAACTCTTGCTTTCTTCTCATCTAGCTAAATCTGTGAACTTGAGTTTAAGTAAGAAAGAGTGTTTGTGTGTGTGTGTGTGTGTGTGTGTGTGTGTGTGCTTGTGACATCCACAGAAGTCACAGGCCTTCATGCATACTTAACCACTTTCACAGATGCATACACATGTGTATATTTATCCCACAAAACCACACATATACACTCACACCCTCACAACTCCCACACACTAACATATCTTAGCCATAGCTATGTGTATAGATACACAGAAAAAGTATCTCACAGTTATAGTATAATACTCTCAATGAATTATCAATTTCAGCTGTTTTACATATTATTAGTGTTATTGTTTTAGATAATTGTATATCCTAAGGCAATGGTTCAAAGACCAGATAGCCTAGACTAAAAAAGAAACTTTGTTTCTGAAGGAAAATCCATTTGAATTGTTCTATACAGATTTCGATACATGGATAAGGTGGGGAAACATATTGTGGAATACCTGCTTCCCTCTGAGCTGTTCCTGCTGGCTACTGAAGGAAGAATAAACAGTCATTCCCTGTGGGGTCAGAATCCATGAAAGGTCTCCACATAAAGGCAGAAGAAAGAGGGAAAGCCTAATGATGTCAGAATTCTACAAAGAAATCAGACTCCTGTCAGCAGGAAAAATCAGCAGAAAACCACAAGTAAGGCATTCCCAGGCATCACTGTTGATCATAAAGTTTCATTGGGCTGAGGGTTTGGGAGAAAATCAACAGCAATGACCTTCCACTTCTCAAAAGCACAGAAGAACTAACAAAATCAGTTTATAAAGTTTCAGAATTGTGCCAGGGCTTGGGTTCAGAGAAAGTCCAAATTCATCAAATTTAGCCTTAAGGGCTATGGTAGTGAGAGGCAGCCACACTGTGCAGTCTTACACGCCCTGGTCATTAAGCATGAGCCTTTCAACTTGTCTCAGCCTGTTTAACTTTCCATATCTGTTGAGTATCTGTCTATATCTTTTCAAGGAAGAAGGCTTTGTTTGTTTGCTTGCTTCTACCTCCATCATTGTTGCTGAATTTAGACTCTGGGAACGTGCAGATGACAGCTAAGTCATTTTTCCATTGGGATATCATGCATGACAGAGGTATTGGTGTCCTTCGCATTCAGCTGTCCTGCTAAGGCCACACTGAGGTGCTGGATAATAAAGCAACAGGATAGAAAAGAAGGGAAGAGAAAGGAGATCAAAGAAATGAAGGATATGGGTGAAATGCTTCTCATTGTGTCTTCCTGGTGAGCAAAGTTCTCTGAAGAGCAGGGAGTGGGTTAAGGGAATCTGCCGACTACAACATATTTCTGGTCCTTCATGTTTCTCCCTTTCTTAAGGCTTCTTATCACTCTCTGATTGGAACAGTCTCAGAAACTCCTATTTCAGGCATCAGGAACCACCAGAACCAATCTCTGTAAGTGGAGTTCAGCAGAAGGCCTCTTCTCACAGTGTGAGGGAAGAGAAGAGATAGCCCTCCCTGCTGTCAACCCCCACCAGTTCCTTCCCTCTGCAGATGACCCTGCTGAGTGCAGCTGGCTTCTCTTGACACATTAGGTTTTGGATAAATCAATGTAGGATCCTGTGAGTTCACTCAGCTCCACAGTTATTAGGTATTTTTTCTTCTTGTCAGGTTGAGAGTGGGAGGGGAGAGCATAGGGTGTGGGGGGGTGGCTTCTCAAGGCTGCCATTGCACTTGCCTGCTCCTCCTAGGGGTGATCCTACCACAGTACCAACAGGGGACATCAGATGTGACTGCTGCCACCTCATGTTTAACTGTTAAAAAAAATATCTCATCATATGCAGAGATGTGTTTCAAATACTCTGCTGTCCTTTTCTTTTTTAAAAATTATTTTTAAAGATATGTGACTTTATATTGTGTTTATGAGGCAGGTAAAGGGCCACATCTCATCAGGAAGATGTTTGGGTACAGTCTAGAGCTCCTGGTGAGGAGCAGGAAGAGTACAATTGGGATCCATCTTTTTGCCCAATACTTTTCTATTGACATTTATGTTGCAGCAAAGGGACTGTCATCTATAAGCTAAGCATGTCCTACCTCTGAGTGTCAATCCTCACGCTCTCCCAACACCCCCAGTCCAGGGTCTCTTAGTTTTCTCTGATATCCACAGGGCCACCTTCTCCCTGTGTCTGTGATGCAGCGTGTCTCTCGAAGGCCACGACTAAATGGCAAAGGATTCTGTGCCTTCTAGCCTTCTGTTGCAGGGTTATAATCGAGCTCACAACCATTATGTGAAATGCAGTCTATATCTCCATGCTGACCTAAAAATGGAAGGTGAGAATTCTGAGACACCAGCATGCCAAATTCTCCCTCTTCTTCTGATCCTTATCATCACTGGGAAGGCTTCCTCATAAATGCATTGGATGTTTCAAGAATACTTTTCATCAGTGGTTTTTAACCTTCCTAATGCTGTGACCCTTTAAGTCAGTTTCCCATGTTGGGGTGACTCCCCCAGTGATAAAATTATTTTTGCTGCTATTTCCTAACTGAAATTTTGTTACTGTTAATGTAAATATATGACATTCAGGATATCTGATATGCAAAACCTATGAAGGAGTCCTTTTATGACCTCCCCCAAAAGGTCATGACCCAAAGTTGAGAAGCACTGCTTTAGATAATCCAGCAAGCTACTCCTGACACTTTCAAACCTAAGGGTGCATGAATTAGTTAGTGATCTGACCTGGGTTACTGACAGTACCAGCTGTGATGAGCATGTTTCATGGCCCGAAGCCCATATGATCAAGGAAGATGTTCTCTTTCTAGGCAGTTCCTGGGTTCTGAGCTTCCGCACACAGGTGTCTCTCCACCTAATTTGAGGGCTCATCTGCCACTGAAGAGCAAGGTGAATTTAATAACAGAATTTTGATGACAGGGAAGTAATTAAACTGATGCCATCTACCCTACCCCTCACACATTGAGCAAGAACAGTGTACACGCCAGGCATTGGTAAATGACTTAACTTACACAATCCTGCCCCATTCTCACATCAAATTCATGGGTCCCCACTCAGCAGGTGTCATAGTTGAGGCAAAGGCTGGGTGTGTTATCAGTGATGTGATGACTCATGGGATGGAGGTCAAGGACTTTGGAAGTCAGGGTCTACTCTAGGGTCCATGGTCTTCATTACTATTCTAAACCAGTCCATGTGGAGATGAAATTTTCAGTTTTGAACCAATAGAGACAAAGACACAATACAAAGACAAAACCTGGAAATGCAGCCCCACATACAAGGAAGGCCGTTCAAGATAGAGACAGAAAACTGGGCTCTAAATTGTATCTCTTGGCCTTTGAAAAGATCATGAGATAGCTTTAAGACAAGTAAAACTAAAGAACAGAAAGTATTGAATGTTATAATTATTATGGTTATTTCTATTTCAATATATCAGTTTTCCAAGGGCTTATTACCTTAAATTAGCTGAGACATCTTCATCTCTCAGCTCAACAAATTCTTCCCTCTCATACTTGGCAAAGTGTAGTTGATCCCAGATCACATTAATTGATTGGGAGTTCTGCGTGAATAATTGCTTTGAATTAACACCAGTTAATTGGATTTGCAACATAATAACGTTTGGCGACCCACTTTGTACATGAATACAATTACGGTTTTTTCAGGACTGCTATTAGGGGGGAAATATCCCACTGTCTTAAAAAGCATATAGGTCAAATTTTAACTATGAAATTCTATCTAGATATAAGCAAGCATACATGTATTGTTTTTCAGAATCTCCAAAGTTCCCTTGGTGTCCCAAGTTTATTTTCCAGGGTAACTCTTCCATCCAAAGACACTCCTGGATCTGACTCAGGGGTAATGCTGCTGCACGTTAAGTCTGGAACGAATCACTTCTCTCTTCTGTCTGAAGATTTTTATATGTCTATCAGAAACTATAAGAAGAGATGGCTGTACATGCCTTTGTGGTTTGTTACCATGTTAGACGCAGAACACATTGCTTTTCACTGGGCTAGTTCCCAAGAATGCAAGAATGCAGGTGACAGTAATTGATCACTCAAGGTTCTTTAAAAGAAGAGAATTGACTGAATGGAACTATAGATATAAATGGGATTTATTAGCCTATCTTACAGGCTGTGGTCTGGATAATCCAACATGTTTGTGTACTTGGATGAAAAAGTCAAGAATCCAACAGTTGTTCAAGTCCATACGATTGGATCTGTAGTCTCAATCTGATTTAGGAGTCCTAAGGAATTCCTGGAGAGCTGCTGGTCTTCAGACAACATCAGAATCCTGAAGAGCAGCAGAATAGAGGAACCGGCAAGAGAGAGTGTGGGTGACCAGGCAAAACCCAAACTTTCTTCTTCCACATTCTTTCATCTGAATTTCCATCATGGGTGGCCTAGGTTAAGGTGGATCTTCCTGCTTTAAGAAATCTGATTAAGGAAAACTTTCCCAAGAGCACCCAGCTGCTTGGGTTTTAGTTGCTTCCACTTGTGGTCAAGTTGACAACCAAGGTTCACTATCACAGCCCTACAATCTGCTACTTTTCCCAGCTCACCTAGGTCCCTGTGCCTGCCAGTCTGGTTCCCACTCTATAGCACAGTCTGGAGGAGAGAGGGTGGTTACAGAGAGAAGGAGGGCAAAGCCAGGAGATGGGGCAGGAAGACATGAAGTTGACTCCATCTTTTCCGCTACTCATTCTCTTTGGCAAGAGCCTACTGACCTCTCAGTAGTCAATCTTCACTCAGAAGACATATCATCCCCACTCTCTCTGGGCATTAAGCACAAATTCTACCCACCAGCCCTTTCTAGGCCAGCTACCTGATACATGCCAAGCTTTCTTTGTATCTTCAAGGTCTTCCTGCTAGTCTTCTTGCTGTTAGTGAGTGCAACCTTATTTCAGTAGGGCCTTATTGCCTCCACCTTGACTCATAGAAATCAATGTAATGTCATCCCAGCAATGTGTCATGAACTTGTCATTTGAATTAACTGCAATGCTGGAGCTAAAGGTTGAGCAATCTTGCTGCCGAAGGCGTTTTTCCTCTAACAGCTCCATAAAGTGGGCAGCTAAATTAATAGTTGGTTGTAAAGTGGCCATTTGCAGGTTGCTGGGTGTAGCGAAATGATAACTGATAGAGCCCAGGATCTTCGACCATGGTGCAGAAAGGACTTCACAAGAGACAGCATCGTTCTGACATTTGTCATGGCAAACATGGTCAAAGCACCAAATGAGCTCACAGCAAGGAGGAGGTTGTCTGAAGCCTGCTGAAAAACTCTCACCTAGGCTGGACTAGGGAATTCCAGACTCCATGACAGAAGAAAATAAGTCTTTATTGTTTAGCCTTTGGCAATTTGTTATAGCAGCTGGACACGCAACTTTGTGTATGAATGTGGAGAAGCAGCATAATAAATGATGATATGGTGCTAGTACTAAGATGGTGACTATGATGGTGTGGTGGTAGAAATGATATTGTTGATGATGGTGGTGGTCATTGTAATGGCAGTAATGGTGGTGATGGCGACAATGGTGAGGATGGTGGTGATGAATGATAGTGATGCCATTGGTAATATTGATGAAGATGATGAAGAAAGCTGTGGTGATGATGATAATGGTGGTGATGATTATGATGATTGTAGTGGTAATGGTGATGATGGTGATGTTATTGGTAATATTGATGGTGATGTAATGGCAATACTAACAATGATGGTGGTAGTGATGATAGTAAGGATGGCAATTATAATGGTGATGGTAGTTAAGATTGTAGCGGGTTGACCTGATGCTGTTTGTATCGCTAACACTAATTTGGCAAGACTGGTTGCCCCAGAGATGAGAGAGTCCACACATAGATGCTAACTAAGTGACCCTGCCCTCAGTTAATTGTGATTGGTAAATAAATATGCCAACAGCCAATAGTTGGGCAAAAGAGGTACAGGTGGATTTTTAGGTTTCACTGGCTTGGAGGGAAGAGAACCAGGAAGAAGAAGAAGAATGTGCAGGAGGAGGAAGTGAGCAGCCATGGGTTAAGAGAGAAGAGAGTGTGGCTCTGAGGGCTACCCAACTGGAGGTAAGAGCAGCCCAGACAAAACATAGTAAATAATAACTGTGTTATCAATAGGAAAATGAATTCTAACAACATGGAGGGTAGGCAGCTGCCCAACAACTGTGCTGCTTAAGGCTTGGTGTAAATATAAAGGCTGTGAGTGTGTCTTTCGTCTGGGAACTCAATAACCAAAGGCGGGATAGAATCCCTGAGTGGAGATTTTAAATATTTTCTAACACAGAAGATGATGGTGATATTGGTGGTAATAATGGGGACACTGAGGCTGATGCCTGCATAATACTTACCATTGTGAGCCAAGCACTGCACTAATGGTTCATCCTATTAATTCTTCATTGTTAGGTAAATAAACCAAGGAGGAAAAACCATCCCAAAGGCATTCAGACTTTGATTCAAGCAGTCCAGAACCAGCGGCCATGCCCCACAGCACAAAGTCATTCTATAGAAGGGTGCCCATTTGCAACTTTGTAGACGTGTCTAGACAAGGCAAACAGTCATGTCCAGATGCTCATGTGGACCAGAGCTTTCTTTTAATATCTCAAGAAATAGATAGATCCTGCTTTAAGGGGCAATTACAGAGTTAAAATGACTCATTAGTAAAGAGCTCTTAAAGGAATTCCTGGCACACAGTAACCATTCAGTAAAATATTTTATCACCATTGTTACAGTATTACTTTTTCAATAATGAACTGGACATAAGGAAGCTAAGCAAAGTCATCCTTGGAGGTCGAGGGAGCCTGGTGTGTTAGCATGTGAGAGCGTCCACCAAGGTCTCACCTTTCCTCACTTCTCATATCTGCTGATGTTGGATGTGCCCAGGAAGCTCATCATCATCAGTGAAGAATAACAAGGAGGGTGGTGAGCCAGGATGATGTCCCATGATAGCCAAGAGAGTCCTATGGCAAAAAGCATGAGTCCCCACATTCCACAGGGATAAGCATTGAGGGAGCCTCTTGGGAGCACAACTGCTGCTCAGTCACAGGAAGCCATGGATCTTGGGTATGGGACTTTTGTGGAATCCCTTTCTTATTATCATCTCCATTCATGAGCTAACACCCATCCCTACTCATTTCCCCCATTCATTAACTCTCTCCTGACCTGTTGATCATGATGGAAGCAAGGACCAGGGAATGTTTCATTACATAAAGGACAGATCGAGCCCATTGTTTACTGGTTATTGAATAAATGAGATGGACGTATTTCTCATATAAAAGGGAAAAACTAGTAAATGCATATATGTGTGCAGGTGTATATATACATATTTGTTGTATTTCAACTTTAAAAGTTGCCATCTCTTCTTTTAAGACTTTACCTAAAAATAATTGAATTTCTCATCTCATTAATAGCTCCTAAGATAACACATGAAAGAGAATTCCCAAAAGAAAGCTCTGCATTTGCCAAGAAGTAGTAAAATGCAGTTACCAGGATCACTGCTATTTTATCAGGTGAAATGTAGAAAATTGCCATTAAAAAAAAATGTCCTAGACTTCAATTTTCCAAAATACCCCAAGATTACTCTCAGGATTCAACCAAGAGGAAAGATAAATAAGAAAAGAAATAGATAAATTGGGTAATAACGGGGAAAGAATGAGATTCCAACCATCTGTATTGACTTTGTGTTTTATAAGGAACACGAGTAATTTGAAAGCACACTTTTCCCCGTGATAAACTGTCAAGTGAGAGCAAGTGCGTAAGCAGACAACAGGAAAAGCTCTGAGGACTCTGTTATATCAAGCAATGATCTCGGAGTCACCGAAATTGCCAGATAATCTACAGGACAATTGTTCCTTGGATGCTTCTTTCATTGAGCATCCGTCTTAAGGAGAGCATTTAAGTAAATTAAAAATGATGCAAGAACATTACAGGCAAGAGATAGGCAGCATCCAGGATTATTATACATTGACAGTATTCTTTTTGTTTTGTTTTATGCATCTATGTGCTGGCAGTTTCTATGAGTCAGTCTCAGATACAGATGCCTTCCTCCCAATGCCAGCCACGCCGGACTCCATCTCATCTGACCAGGCAGCTGTGGCGTGCCTGTCTGGAACTCACCCTTGTGTTTATGAGTCCAGGTTATCCCAAGGTATTAAACCCGAGACCTCTTTCCCTCACAGATTCTTACTTAGACACTTCCCTCTGTCCCTCGCCACATGCCTCCCGTAGCACAGGTCACAACACTGTAAGTGGTATTCCTTTAGATGAACAAACAAGAGAGTAGCACCCACAATGACAGTCTCTCTGTAACACATCTCGAAATGAATATTCTACCAGATCTAGTATATTCGTTAGTCAGGAATCGGTGAATCTGGCCTGCGTGTTTTCAATTTTTAATGTTTATGAGTGTTTTGCCTGCATGTATGCCTGTGCAACATCTGTGTGTGGTGTCCACGGGAAGGGGGTACAGAAAAGAGTGTCAGACACCCTGGAACTGGAATTACAGAGGGTTGTGAACAGTCATGTGGGTGTAGGGGATGGAACTGTTTCTCTGAGAGAGCTGCTGGTGTCTTTAACTGCTGAGCCATTTCTCCAGCCCCTATCCTCTAAGGCTTTCTTCTAAGCATTTTGAAAAGGCTATTTTCTTGCAGTATGCTTTACACATAATAAATGGTATGGCTATCTGGAGGCTGGAACTAATTCTTTGACACTTGAAGTCTCCCTTGCTGTCCGACAAGAAATTAATTTGTTTATCAGAGAGAACCTTATGTGTCACTGTTACATTCTGTAACTAATCACGGTGAGTTTCTACTCCTTATTCAGTAAAGTCTCAGCCTCACACTGCAGTAGAATGTGAGCAAGTTTTCACAGTTCATGACTCTTTAATATGACTCATTAAACAATTTCATTTTCATTTCTCTTTGAATGTCTTCCGTGACTGCAGGAAGACAGTACCATTTTAACTCCAGATTTACATCTGCACACCATTTCTTGTACTGTCTATTTAACAAAGAGAAATCAGGTCTCAGGCATAGGATTCTAATGGACGAGTAAACCCTAATAAGGTTTATGATTATTAGGTAAGGGAGGGCGTTCATAATTAGGAGAGACAAGTATGATAAGTGAGACTTTGCATAGTCCAGCAGTGATGGAAAAATTCCTTTAAACTATTTCTGAAGGCCTATTTCTTATTTGATCATGTGTGTTCATGTGTGCTTGGGCACATGAGTGCAGAGTCCAAGGAAGCCAAGAACATGTTGGATCTCCTGGAACTGGAAGGACAGGCAGTTTTAAGGCACCAGACATGGGTGCTGGGAACTGAAGTGAGTCCTCTGCAAGAGCAGCAGGTGCACTTAACCACCGAGCCACCTTCTGAGCCCTAAAAGTTTCCTTTTATGTATAATTCTTGAGATGGAACTATAGAACATTTGTGTGCTGTGACTCCTCTCCTTTACTGAATCTATCCTTTGTAACAAGGCCTCCATCATTATGTTAGTTATATTTCTATATTTTTTAACCATTGTATGCTATTTAATTATGTAAGTGTTTTAGAAATAGATTCATTGTACTGTACATAGTCATTTGGCTATGACAGGCAGAGGCATCAGGAACTGTGTATGTCAAGGGTATAAGATTACCAAGGAAAGATGATGAGGTGAAGGCTATGCCTGTGTACAGCTTTGATAAGAAGTATAGGTATATTATTATAGTAGTATATTGCTGCGCGCTATGTCCCGCCGGCAGGAAAAACGCAGCACAAACGGATTCTTCTGCAGTATAAGC
>NW_022196905.1:120099161-120099991 GCF_008632895.1 Mastomys coucha | reverse complement strand
CTCTTATCCTTTATCAGGATTTTATCCCCAATATTTTGGATGTGACTGGAGTAGACGAGTGTGCGTAGAAGTGTTATATATATATTAGTGTAGTATATATTAGAATATATGTGTGTATATATATTTATATATATTATTTACTTGGTGGATGAATAACTGAACCCCATATGTCTCTTCTGAAGCTCTGTGAGATGGTTTTCCTATTTGAAACTAAGAACATGTACCACTTAGTGAGTGCTGTATACAGAATTGTGTCCCCCTTAATTCACAAGTAGATGTCATAATCAGCACACAATGGAATATGCAGATGGAACTTCGGAAAAGAGAGTAGATCTTTAGGTTATAAAAGTGGGCAGCACACAGCTAAGACAAAATGGTAGAGAACTTCCCATCTCTGTCCATTTTCAGGGGATTCAGTAAGAAGGGACCCTCATACACTATGGGAGGAAAAGCTTCACCAGAGACTGAATTGACAAATACTTTGCTCTTAGAACTTGTATCATGTAAGCCATGCCACCTGGGGTGTTTTCTTAAATCAGTTTAAGTTGATAGATACCATGCATAAATGAATTGGAGAGCTGGGGATGTTGTTGGAAGAGTGCTTTCATAGCATGCAGGAAGCCCCAATTTCAGTTCCCTGAACCACTGATATTGGATGCAGTGGAAAAAAGCCTGTGATTCCAGCACTCAGAAGCCACAATAATTCAGGATAATTCTTGATCACTTATTAAGTTCAAAACTAGCTTGGGCTACAGGAGACCCTGTGTTGTCATCGTCATCTTTGTCCTCTTCACCTTCTTCACCTTCCTCTTCTTCTTCTTCTTCTTCTT
>NW_022196905.1:120080979-120099151 GCF_008632895.1 Mastomys coucha | reverse complement strand
TTCTTCTTCTCCTTCTTCTTCTTCTTCATTTCATATGAGAAATTTGGTACAAAATCTGAAGTCAAGACAAGATTATGAAACACAGAAATTGATAACTAGTGGAGAGTATAAACCCCAGCATTCTATAGATGATGAAATGAGGTACCTGAGCCAAAAGGGTCAGATGAATTGAAGAAGTTAGAGTCTTATCGGAAAGTCCTTCCTCAAACCCGGAGGCCAAATGAGAATTATCCAGGTAAGAGCATAGAGGCAAATGGAAAAGTTCTCAGAGATTCCAACATCCAGCATCTGTGCAGTACGGAGAATAGACTGAGAAACAGACAGAGCCCCATACCCCTACCCAAAAATCAGCAAGTTGGAACTCCTTAGCAGGCTAGCCTGCAGGATTCAGGACACATGTCAGAGAAGAGCAATAGAAAGCCTGGGATGGGAAGGACAGGCCATCCACCAGGTAAAAGTCAAGATCTGAGACACTTTCAGGTTCCTTTGCCAACTCCAATCTGTGCCTCTGATGCCAGAGATTTGGAATTAAATGCTCACTCAGCGAAGATGAATTTACAGAATCCCACCCCTCATTTCCCTAAACTGCATTAAATGCCTTTTAATCAGAAAGGATTCCATTCCACGAAGAACAGATTGGAGTGACAGCTGACTCTGGGAGACTGTCGTGGGACTGAGTCACGACTTGGCTGCAATCCTACCTCTCCAGTGAAGAGCACAGCTGAGATGAAGCCACACATGGAGGCCTTAAAGGAACACCTTTCAGACCCTCATCACCAGCCTCCATAACTGCAGGATAGCAGGAATGTTGGCTTCTGTCCTACGGCTGAGAGAAGCAACAGCTCTTTCCAAATGAATGGTCTCCCACTGTGGTCTTGAGATTTAAGGATTGAGAAACACCAGATGCCAAGCATTGAAAGATATCCTGATACATTTCCAATACTTTTCCTGTAGAGATATGGCATCTATTCTGTCTTTTAAATGTATCCTGACCTTCAAATACAGCCTATGTAGCTGACCAGTCATTTGGTAAATGGTTGCAGAGATGCAGAAAGACCAAAAAAGAAAAAAACAAACAATCAATCAAGAACAACGAAAAACAAAACAAAACATATTTTCTGTCTTATGTGGAACTTGGACTATAATGTTGGCATATATATGTGGAAATGGGTGTAAGTGTGGCTAATTTCTAAAGGAGACCAAGAGAGAGAGACAGAAAGACAGACAGAGAAAAGAACACAAGGGACTTAGAAGAGAAAAATAACCACAGAGAGAATGTTACAAGAGTTAAACAGAGGTAGCAGGGAATTAGGTGGATGTGGAGAAGAACCACAAACTGCAGGCTATTGACAGTTGTAGAGAGAATATCCTATATTGTATGGACACATCAGTTGTCAATTTTTTAAAAAGCCTATGGCCTATAGAAAAGGGTAGGGCTATAGGAAAAGGGCATCAGATAGGGAGATTAATTTCTGAGATAGAGAGAAGCACGGGAAATTGTCCCCAGATAGAGGAAGAAGACAATCACATGAAACTGATGACCAGGTAACCAGCCATGTGGCATGACTTGGAATAGAATAAACAGGTAATTAAGTTTATAAGCTGGTTAGGAAATACACCCATGCTTATGCCATAGGCATTTATTCATATATAAGAAGTATTAGAGTTGTTATTTCTGGGAACAGGGGCATGGGAGGAAAAACATCACCCAGTAGACAATGTCCTAATGGCATCTTGCCATGGACTGGGTTTCTGCAGGGACCCCTTATTCTGCGGGGTGATGAAAGTTCTGGCCAGGTGGGCAAGGGATTCGGCGCGTGACAGAAACGGCACAAAGAAGTGTGGGATCTGAATGTATTTCTCAAAAATGGCATGAGGCTTTTACAGTCACTGCAAAAGAGAAATGAGAAATCTGGCAGCTCCATAGTCGAGGTTCATCTTGAGGCCATCTAAAACACACTGAGTCTAAAACATCAGCCATCTCCTCTGGACTGGCGCAGCACCTCCCGGGTTCCGAGCATGCTCAGGCCACATGGGCACGGCTGGAGTTCTGGGGAGCCTGGGGGTGTGCCAGCCAGGAGGGTAGAGGCTCGAATCTCTAATCTAGCATCTCCAGTCTTTCATCTCGAATGCTGACTGCTGCACACTGTCTCACACACACTCTGCTCAAGGTCCTGCCCATCCTTAGTAAAACACCCACTATGCTAATCTGGGCTGGTAGAGACTTGTCTCTTTCTTGCTAATTTCTAAAGTGGTTCAACTGTAGTATGTGACTGAGAATGAGGATTCTATTTGACCTTGCCCTGGGATAAATCTCCCATTCTGTAAGCTTCAATGCCCTACCCACAATGCTGAAGGCAATTAGTCTGGATGGGTACCATTCTTTATGAAATTCCAAGCCAGGGTTTGGCTAAGAGATGCTGGAACATTGGTAAAGGTCAGAGAGCAATGTCCAATTTTGTCTAGCTATTAATAAATCATATCTTGGTGGGCACCTAGCACGTGAGTTCTCAAGGACATATCTGGGTTACCTCTGAGTTAGGGGATGCCACAAATGACTGAATACCCAGGAGACTGGCTCTCCATGAAGGGTACACCTCAGGTTTTTAGACCTGTCGTGCAGACACAACTGAAGTAGACGAGTGGGTGTGGCAGCATCTAACATTATAAAAGAAACTTAGAAGAAAATAGTAGACTCAGAAGCTGGAGCAATGTCTTAGAGGGTAAGAGTGTTTACTGCATACCTGTGATGATCTGAGTTCAAATCTTCAGATCCTGTGTCAAAATTTAGGCGTGGTCACATACATACCTATGACTTGGTGTTATAGTGCTGAGGTTGTGGGGAGACTGAAGACTGGAAGATTGCTAGCGGTTGCTGGCTTCTCATCTAGCTCCAGTATAAGTGAGATGCCCATCTCAAGGAAATAAGGCTGGAAGTGACAGAGTAGGACCCTGGCTGCGCTCTTCATGTCCCTGAGCACAAACTTGTAAATGTGCATACCAGGAGAACAGAATAGAAGAAGAATGGTGAGCTAAAATGGGATCCAGGGTCTTACAGAGAGAAAACTGGAGTCTTACCATTATTTTTAGCACCACGAGAATTGTCATATTCCCAAGAAAACTAATACACCCAGTTTTACCTTTCAATATTCTGGACTAGCTGATGCAAACAGCTGGAGATGTAGTTCATTGGATAAAGACGCCTGCTACCAAGCCTGACAAGCTGAGTCTAATGCCTGAAACCCATATAGAAGGAGAGAACCAACTCTTTCAAGTTTCTTCTGTCTTCTACACATGTTTACACACACACACACACACACACACACACACACACACACACACACACATTTAAAGGCCTTACTATCTAAGATACTTAGGATCTAAAGAGTGCCCACAGGCTTAGTAAGAAGTGCCCAGTATATAAAGGATGTAAATATCACTAGCTGGGCTGATGGAAAAGCTCCCTGGGTAAGGCACCCAAGGTCCTGTGGACCTATGGCTTGTTTTTCCTTAATTTATATGTTTCAGTCTTCTCTCTTTGTGACATCTGGAAAGATATTAGGTTATTCGAGCCAATTCTCTATGTATAGTTTCCCCCTTATTCTTCTCTGGGGTACAATTCTGATTTAATTTCAACCCAAGGTGCTATGTGGCCATGTCCATAGGCCCACAGAGCCCATCACATTTGAATAAATTTGGTTAGACAGATGTGCCATGGCTTACTCCCAGATGCTTCTGCTAAGTGCTGTTGTGGATATGAAGAGTGACATTATCAGTTGTACTTTTAATGTTCCGCAAATTGCTGCAGAATTTGCCCAGAGGCATGTGTACAGATCCAGTGGCTGGCTGGTAAGTGTTCTAAGTGTCTCATGCCAGTGGAGTTTCAACTTCACTTTCAAATGAACAGGGAGACATTGGAGAGATCTCATGATATCTGTTGATTCATTTCCATTCACCAACAGCCACTGAGAAACTTAGCTGAGAAATTTCAGACATCTGGTCAAGCAGCTAGCCACTCATTCTCTACTTTAGCCTCACTTGAGCCCCTGTCCCTGGGGGGCTTAATTATTTTTCATAGGCAAAGTCTCTTGCTGTTGGAATTGGATACAGTTGACTCAGCCCATGAAATTATTGTTCTGATGTGGAAATGTCTCTAGCCCAAAAACCTCTGTCTGTTTCCCATGTTCAATGAGTATGGAGTTAACTCCTACTTCTCTATTAGTAGACCTCTTCCAGAAAAAATAAGAAGATAAAAGAGACAGAGGCAATGCTGAGGCTTAGCAGGTAACTCAATCAATAAGTGCTTGCATGAGGCAAGCATGAAGACTGGAGTTTGATCCAAATGATGTATAAAAAGGGGTCAGGCCTTGACTGGAGAGTTAACTCATTTCTTGTAGAAGACTATATAACCATTCATAACTCCAGTTCGAGTAGATCCAAAGCCCTTTTCTTACCTCCATGGGCACCAGGCATACACATGCTACACAGGCATGCAGAATGAACACTCATACAATAAAATAAGTCAGTAGTGGCAGTATGTGCTTGTAATCTCAGCATAGCAGAGATAGAGACACTGGGATGTTACCTGAAACTCACTGGCTGCCCAGTCTAGCCTAGTTGATGAGCTCCAGGTTCTATTTGAGACTCGGTCATGATAAACAAGGTGGATGGTTCCAGTGAGATGACAATCAAAGTTGACTTCTAGCTTCAGATAACTGTGAATTCATTTCCATTCACCAATACCCACTGAGAAACCCAGCCCAGGAATTTCAGACATCTGGTGAACCAGCTAGCCAATCTCTAGTTTAGCCTTACTTAAGTCCCCACTATGTCTATTTTTATAGACATAGTGTCTTGCTGTTGGAGTTGGATACAGTTGACTCAGCCCTTGGAGTTACTGCTCTAATGTAGAAATGTCTCTAACCCATAACCTGTGTTTCCCATGTTAAATGTGAAGCACACACATGTACACACACACACACACACACACACACACACAGCTCTTCCAAATATAGTAGGTTTCCATACAGTCCTATAAGCAGCCACAGAATGATAGGAGCCTCCCAGCCTCAGTCATTTTCATCTGAGATATGATTTAACTCTAAGCTGTTTTTCCTCAAATGCTTTGTGCTGTGAATACATAGGTGTAAACCCCTCTAAGAACCTGAAATTCACTGGGTGCCATGGTTGTTTACAATACTGAATAGCACAAGACTTGCCAGTCCTCAAAGTCTCAGGTCAATCTGAACATAAATACAGGTATTTGGCACAGCAGGCACTTAAGAAAACAGTAAAACTGTCAAAATAAACCCAGAAAACCTGCCTGGGCATTGTTTTCCCATTCGTTCTTGCTTAGTCTCCTTTTTCTCCCTTAGCATAATGTGGAGATGGGCACTGTCACAGAATAGTGAAGGGGTAACATCTCTGGCCTCAGTCTTTTTGTCTAGAATATGGAGGACACAGCCACTTTCCCAGGCAAATAATGATCATCATTACATGATGGTTGCTCCCTGGGGCTCATACTGGTTGTTATCATGAAAAACTGACTCTTGAAACACTAGGGAGAATTCAATGTGATAACCAATCTCCAAACTCCCCAACCTTTCTTTCATAAGCACCAAGTAGGTGTTAATTATCTTGAGTCTCTTGAGAAGTTGGTGGCATCCTGGAGTTGGAGAAGGGACATGCCACTGAAGTCAGATTTGAGGGACAGGAGGGAATGGCAGACAAAGGAGCTGCCAGGAAATTCAGGGATGAGAAAGTGCTGGCTGTGTTCATTTGCTCATCTTTCTTTTTCTTTCTTTGCCTAGGCTCCAGATCACATAGAATTAAGTGTTCAATAAAAGAGGATTTGTCTCAGTGAGTCATTAAGATGTCAGCTTCTTTTTTAACTTCCACACACCATTAATATTTGCAAGGAGGAGCTGGGAGGTGGATCTGTCAGTGATACCTGTGCTTGCAGTACAGACTTGAGGACCTGAGTGTGGGTCTCCAATACCCTTTAATAAAAAGCCTGGAGTGATGATGTGCCTGTAATCTCATCTGGGAAAGCAGAGACAGGAAAATCCCTGGAGCTTGCTAGGCAGCCTTTCTAGATAGATTGGCAAAGCTCTAGGTTTAGTGAAAAACCCTACCTCACAAAAAGGGCAACTGAGGAAGACATCCAACAGTGACTTCCAGTTTCTATATAGGTACTCACACCTGCACATGCACGTGCACACACACTTGTGTGTGCACACACATATACCATATATATGCAGAGAAGATGGTGGGATCCAGCGAGAATACGGCAGCATATTAAAGGATGGATTGTGCCTAGTGGTTATATTCGAGTACCAGAGAGGGACTTATTTAAGAGGATGATCAATAAATGTTCTAGGCATGAACAGATGCTAAAAGTTCCAAATATCCTTAAAGATGCTCTTTCACCACATAATACTAGATGTTTATTTACCAAGATGTTGGAGGCATACTCCATATTGGATCATAAATATCAGCAAAGACCCAAGCTGTCTCCATCCATCAGGTCCTCCAACAGAAGCATCTTATGATAACATGATGGCCGCCACAGATCCAGCCATCAGCTCCTCATAGGATAGGAGAAAACAGAACAGAGACAAATCTTCTTGCTTTGCATTTGGTTTTAACTATGGAAGAGAAGTCTAACAATTTCCAGAGAATTCCATGACATCTCATAGTGGCTAAAACTAAGATCCACATTCCGTCCCTAGACCAACCATTGGCCCAAAGGAATGAAACCATACAAATGCTCTTGACCAGTCATGACATACTCTATGGGGTTGGTGCTTCCTGTTCCTGTATGTACCCAGTGATGTTATAAATCAAATAGGAGAAATAGGATTTTTGGAGTCACGTGGAAAACTGAACAGTTTTCACAGATATCTCATTCCATATAGCTGGGGTCCTAGAAATATGGGATCAACAAGGAAATGAATTAAGGACAGACACACATACTAGAAAGCTAGTGTCAAGCTTGAGATGCACTCAGATAGAGGGCACTGACTGTATGTAGCCAGTAGCCTGGCACCTTAGTGTGTTTATTGTGTGTAGTAAAAAGGGACCTTCTCTGCAGGAGGTCTTTGTAAACAGGGCTCTCAGGTTAGAAACATCCCAGAGGGAAGAAGCTACAGCTGTTAGTCTTTTTGCTACACTGCTCCTTTGCTTGCACTTGGAATCCTGAGAAAATACTTGCCATCGCTTTTGATCCCATACACATGGAGAAACCACTTTGCCAATTTCCCATACGTCTGAGGCCTTCGAGTCTTCAAATGTCTGTGCCCACATCAACAATACAGATTGACTCAGGACATCAATCTGACTGGCAAGGAAGACACTACTTTCCAAATCATATAGATTTTTTTTTTTTATTTATGTGTCCCTGTGAGTGTGTGCCACATGTGAGCATGTACCCTCAGAGACCAGAAGAAGTCATCAGATCCTCTGGAGTCATTGTGGTCTGCTCAGTGTTGGTGCAGGGAGCAAAACCTGGCTTCCTCTGCAAGAACAGTAAGTGCTCTTAACCACTGAGCCATGTCTCCCAGCTGGCTTGTTGAGATTCCTAGCTCCCTTTGATGTTTCTGCATGTATGAAACCCATTAGGCACTGACTAGCCTTCCTTCTTTCTACAGGGGGAGGCTCAAACTCAAAGCCTAAAGAAGACAGTAGAATGTAAGCTGCATAAGCTGTTCATTGCCTACTTCATGGTCTGTCAATCCTCTGCAGGGTCTGCCTCCAAAGGACACAGAATAATACATTAAAAAGATGCATGGCTATTTTACAGGATGTAGGGACCTTCCTTCTCAGAAGGAAGGAGTAGAAAGAGTCTAAGACCTGGAGGTGGTAGATGACTACACCTCCTGAACTCAACAGGGTGGCTGCGCATATGAACACACAGTGGCTGTGACTGCATGGACAAGGTCTGCACAAAGTCAAGCCAGACAAAATTCCCAGTATGGATCAGAGGAGATGAGCATGAAGTCTCATTCCTAGCTGAGGTGACAGTAGTGTTTGATGGCTTCTTGAGAAGAAAGAGTCAGAGTCAGTCTTTTTGGGGGGGAGGGGAGGGGGGAGCTTAAGGCATTTATTTTAGAAAGGAGAGAGAGAAAAAGAGAAGAGAGAAAAGCAGAGGCCAGCCATGGCCATGTGGAGAGAGGAGGAAAGAGAGAGAAGGAACAAAAGGTGAGAGTAAAGACAAGAGAAGGAGGTTGAGAGCAGAGTCAGTCTTCTTTACTGATGTGACACCTGATAGGTCAAGTAGTCCCCAAGGCAGTCCTCACACCCAAGAGTAGTTAAGCAACACAAACCGGGACTCCATGGACTGGAATGAGGAAGAGGGGGTTGGGGAGAAGGAGGAAGAGGAGGAGGAGGAGAAAGGGTAGGTAGGGGAAACTTGAAGCTGTATGGGGAGGGAAGTGGAGACAGATCTGCAAGGAATTAAAGGAGGGGAGACAAATATGATCAAAATATGGAAATTCTCAAAGGATAAAATGTTTATTTAAAAATCACCTGCACTCCCACCCTTATTGCAATGCGATCCCCAGTAGAAAGGATGTGGAATCGACCCACTTATCAATAATCGATGAATGGAAAGAGAACAGAACAGTACACAAAGGGATACTAGTCCAGTAGTAAAAACAGAAGTGGTGCAATCCTGTCATTTGTAATGCTAATGGATGACAGGTGTCATTTGAATAAGCCAGGTGCAGACCAGTAATCACTAAGTGCTTTAATTTAATTGTGTGGGGAATTTGCACAATTGAGTCTTTGAAGTGGAGTGGAACGGTTGTTATCAGAGGTTAAGGAGCCTCTGGGGGTTGGGTGAAGACAGGGGGCACTGGTCAGTGGGCACAAATGTGGTAGGAGTGAATGTGAGTGTCCTGTTAGGGTGGCCACAGTTTGCATGCACACAGCACATGCATGAGAATACAACCATACCAGTAGAAATATGTTGAAGGCCATAAATGTTCCCACCACAAGCAAATGATAAATGTTTCAGAGGAATCTGAGAACATCGTTGTAAAATGTGTCATTAGGAGCTAGAGATGACTCGGTAGCTAAGAGTATCTGCTGTTCTTGCAGAGCACAGCTGCCTTACAATACATACAGCTCTAGGGAACTGGTCTTTGTATTCATGTGTACATACATTCACATACATACATATATACATGCACACACACACATACACAAATAAAACTAAAATAAATTTAAAATGTATTTAACAATGTATTCCAAAATATTACACACTCTGACCCTTAGGTACACACAATGTTAGTCAATTAGAAAATATATTTCTAAATTTTAAAGTAAGTATTAAGAGGTAGTATAGAATATGGTTTTAATTCCAAGCTCAGGCAGGAGAACTAATGTGATTTGAGACCAACCCGGACTACAAAGTGAGATTGTCTCTAAAGCCCAGTAGCCAGGCAAACCTTTAATCCCAGTACTCAGTAAGTAGGCACAGAAAGGCAGATCTCTGTGAGTTCAAGGCCAGTCTGGTTTACACTGTGAGTTCCAGGACAGCCAGGACTACTAAGTTAATTCCAAGCTATCCAGTGATACATGATGAAACCTTGTCTCAAAGAAAGAGAGAGAAAGACAGACACGCACACACACACACAGAAAGAGAGAGAGAGAGAAACAGAGACAGAGCGAAACAGAGACAGAGAGAGACATACAGCTCTAGGGAATTGGTCTTTGTAGTCATGTGTACACACATTCACATACATACATACATACATACATATATACATGCACACAGAGACAGAAAAATAAAGAAACAAAGAAACCAATGAAAGCAAAAGAAACAAACAAGAAGACTCAAGCAGAGTGACTTTCTGGCACTTGCTATGACATGCATAATCTTACAATAAACAAAAGGGGATTTCCACTTATAGTATAGAAGCCATTTCCTCTAAAAATAAATATTTACGTCAAATGTGTATGTTGGAAGATAATTTTAATTAAATCAACATTTTATCCTAACTATAATATAGTAAATATCGAGTTACCAAAAATATGTCCAAAAGTACAGTGGCATGGCAAAGTGCTACAAATAAGCACATGTCCCTTTAGGATGGTAGGGGAGGAAGTATAGGGCCGACACAGGCTTTAAGAAGCTCTAGAACAGAAGAGACCTGGAGGCTGCACACAGAGGAGCTGCTCCAAGAAGAGGGACTGAGGCCTGAGTCACTCACTTTCTCCTCCCTCCATCCTGCACATGTGGAGACTGCCAAGTCTCCAGCTGGGATGGGCCTTCTCATTAACAGACATTTATTACTTCCTCGTTTTCAAATGTCACTCTGGCCTTTCTCCCTGGCATTCTCCCTGCTGGCTGTTGCCACAATTACACTTGTTTCAGAAAATAAGCTGAGCTACTTAAGGCATGACAGGAATACACTGATTTCTTGATTTATTGCTAACAGAGGGAAACGCTTGACTGGAGACATGGTTCTGCAGTTTGGAGTTTGATTCCCAGCACCCACATGGTGGTTCATAACCATCTGTAACTGCAGTTCCAGGAGGTCTGAAACTCTCTTCTGGCCTCTGTAAGTACCCAGGCACAGAGGTGGTACACAGACTTAAATAGAGGAAAAACATCCATACACATAAAATAAATTGAAAACTAACAAATTTTTAAAAGAAAAGATAAAAATAAGAAAAATCCTCAAGCACTTGGGGTGGGTGTACATATTTGTGTGTGCATGTATGTGCACTTGTGTGTATGTAAATGCACATATTTTATCTGTTTACATGTATGTTTGTGTATATTTGTCCATGTGTATGTGTTTCTGTGAATATGTACATGTATGTGTACATGTATGTCTTCATGTGTGCAGGCTTGTATGAATATTTGTGAATATATATATATGTGTGTGTGTGTATAAGCATTGCATGTGTGCATATATGATCATGCATCTGTATTTGCAGCCATGTGTGTCTGTAAGTCTGTGAGTGTAATTTTTATGATTAAAACTCTACTTTGTGATTTCCCACTGATTATGGCACTATCTGTAAAAATTATCTGGTTGTACATAAAGAGAGCATGCATATCCTGGAGTTATCTTTAAATCTTCACTCTATTCACTGTTATGTGTGTGATGTATGTTCATTTACATGACTATTTCTGCCTGTGTGCATGCATGTTTATATATACCCATATGAATATATCTGTTAGTATATGTGTACACACATGAATATATCTCTGTGTATACATGTGTTTATCTGCATTTGTATGTGTATGATCATGTGTATATGTCCATATTAGCATGTGACGGCACGTACATATGCACATAATTCTTCATGTGTGTGTATGCATGTTTGTGTTCATTTGTGTATGTGTGGGAGCATGTGTGCATGTGCATATGAGAGTATGTGTGTCTGCATGTGTGTTTGTTGTGCATTTTTATGTATATGTGCAAGAGTATGTGTGCATGTGTGAGTATGCATCTGTGTTTGTGTGTCAATGTGTGAGTATAATTTTCTTAATTAAATGTCCTGTTTACCATTTTCAGGGTGGTGAGAGCAATATCTACAAAATCCTTCTGGCTAAGCTAAAAAGCTCACATATCCTAGTGATACTTTTTTATATCGAATCTATTCTATAGGTCATGTTAGAACACTGTTAAAATGTGAGGACGCCCCAGGGGGTGCTGTGCAGTGGGGTTATAGGTGACCCCAATGGGCATTAGAACACAGACTGAAGAATCCAATTTCCTTTTCATTCCTTTTTCGCTCCTTTCTGTTGTAACAAGGAAAACAATTTCACTTTGAGGGCATGAAAGCTTTACAGCCCTAACATTTGCTAATATCCATTTTGAACCCAGAGGGACTTGGTCTCGTGCCCAAACCTGTAGATGAGAATCAAATTCTAACCAGGAACACCCCTGTTGTTCACTGCAGTCCTGTTTTGTATCACTCTTGTTAGGTAAATCCAACCACCTATCTATTAGAAAGGTTTCTATTTCCTCACTGAAAGAATAACCTGCAGGGAAGACCAGAGGTTTCCAACCAGGGATCTCTGCACCCCTCTGTTGGTGTCTGCCTGTCCCCAGGGGTTTAAAATAGGCACCTGCAAACTTCGACCCTCAGGTATCCTGCCCCCAGAAGGAAATGGGCTGGGCTGAAGATATGCTTACCTTTCCACCCATGGATCTCCCAGCCCTCAGCAGCTAAGCATCTTTTTGCAGTAGGTGTTCAGTAACGCAAAGAGACCCCACAACAGGCCAACATCAAGAGAAGAACTGACAAGTATTTGTCCATCACATCCCCTCTTCCCAAAGCTCAGGGATCAAATCAGGAGAGGGCACAGAACAGTTGTAAATGCCAGAGGTGGTAGACCGACTGTACCAGATGTGATGCTGGACGTGGCAGAGTCTTCACACACATGAAACCACAAGAGTTGGGAGTAAACTGCCCCCAAGAACGATGCCCCAAGAAGCCCAGAACAAATAGGGAGGGGCTCATAAGGTCCTGTCTCACCCCCAGCTGAGAAGTTACTGGCAACTGCTGGTCGCTGGGGGGAGGGAGGATCAGTTTTCTTTAGGGGCGTGGCCCTTGAGAGGCTCCCCACGCTGCAGTAAATTGTCTCACACCCATGAACTTTCAGGCAGCACTAAGTGGACTCAATGGGGTTTAAAGGGGCATACAAAAAGCTGAGAGGAAAACATGGTAGGGAGAGTAGGGAGGAACTAGAAGGGAGGGGATGAAGGGTAGATTTGATCAATACTCAATATATGCATGTATGAAATTCTCAAACACCCATGGTAATGTGACTGCACCTCCTTTCCTTCGGCTCCCAGCATCATGCTTAATGACTGTATCTAACAGTTTGTCGGGTCATGAGGGTTGATCTGTGAGCTGACTCTGTCTTCAGAGACTGCTGTAGCACTACAATGACCTTCTATCTTCTCCTCCATCCTTTGTGGATGAGGCTTCTGGTTTTACATTAGCTTTTATAGCTGCATGCCAGTGTCAAGGAAAATCACAGTTCCCACTTCAAATGGATTAAGAGACAGTTTATTCAAGAGCCATATGGGAATGACCATGGCCTGGGAACAGAGACTCGGGTTGTATTTGAAACATGTTTCAAAGTGATACTGTTTCATGACATTCCTATAGTAACAGAAACAAAAGGAAGTCACAAATCAAGGCACTTTAAAGCCATACTGATAAACATCAGTTAGGGTAGTTGCCACAAAGTGAGGGAAATCTCTGCTATTGGCACCAATGTATCTGATGGATGTTCTTAACCTTTGGGTTGGTGGAAGCTATGGAGTCTGTTTGCCATTGGCAGAAGGGTTTAATTTCAAGTCACAACGATGTTTGCTCACACCTAAAAATAATCAATAATTGGCTATTTAGGGGCCAATTATAACCCAAGATAATTTAGTTCCAAATCTGGAGTTCTAAGCAGTCAATCTTATAGAATATTCTCTGAACTTCATTTTAGAGGAGACCAGACTCAACTCAAGATGTTGTCTTTGAGGTTGTAATTAACTCGCATACTGAAAATGGAACCCAGCTCCACTTCCATCCAGTGTTTCCTAGGCAACAAGAGAGTCATCTCACGCTAAATAAATATTATGCAGCCTTAAACACCAGGACAGGACAGCCTTCTTTCCAAATATGAAGGGCCGCGAGGGCTTATCACTTGATGGTCAGTGGGAAGAGCTACCAATGCAGGACATGGAATACTTCAGGCCTGACCACAGATCTCCTGAATCATCTTATGGGAAGTCTGTATATTACACCTTCCTGGTTGTCCCTGAGTCAATCCTAAGTGTAGTCTTGCCTTCACTAAAAGCTTCAAGAAAATCTAAGGATATGAGACATGTGAGGTGGCCCTAAGCAAAAGGTAGCCCTTTTTCTGTAAGACAAAACCTGAACCTCTGAACCCCCAAAGACCCTGATCTTCCCACTAACCCAGGGACACTGAAAAATAGAACAAACAAGAGAGGAAAACAACGTAACAAGACACAACTCTTCATCTTGTTCCTTCACCTCCATGTTGGTTTTCTTCTAGAAATCTAGCCTGCTGTCTCATGGCTACATAATAGTCAATGTTTGGGTCAGTCTATGTCCAGCCATGGTTTTCACTCATAATTAAGTTTCAGGGAAGATGAACTGTCAACCTCAGTCATTAACTTGACATACCTGGGAAACGGGGAACTTCAAGTGATGAACTTCCTCCATCAGATTGGCCTGTGTTACATGTATGGGCCATTTTCTTGATTAACAATTGATGGGGAGGACCCAGGTACCTTTATTACCCCTAGGTGGGCTTGGGCTGTGAGGGAAAACAGACTGAGCAAGTCACAGGGGGTACATTGATGAGTAGCGTTCCTCTATGATCTATACCTCAGTTCCTGCCTCCAGATTCCTGTCTTGAGTTTTTGTCTCTCGTCTCTCAATATGGAGTGTGATCTGGAATTATAAGCCAAAAAACCTTCCTCTCTTCAAGTTGTGTTTGGTCAGTGTTTTAACACAACAAGAGAAAAAAAAACTAGGAAATGTAGCAAACCCATGACTGCTTATATTTTCTAAATAATACAATTAAAACCTGTACAAGACAAATATTACAAAGACTCACACCCTTCCAGAGAGTTCTGCCACTGACAGAGCTCAGGAGCTTCTGTGTGGGAGTCCTGAGCCTCCACCTCAGTCACTTCAGTGAGATCTCTGGATTGGCTGGCACTTCCTGCTTATTACTTCTGGGGAGCCCAATTTCTGCAGGGCTCTGAGCCAAGAAGTTCAGAAGCCACCAAAAGACCAAAGGCTCACAGAATCCAGGCCAGATGCAGGTACAGATTAGTAAAGAGCTGGGTCAGGCATAAATTTTAAAGTGACATCAGAAGTACAGTGATGCAGATAAATAATGTTGGGATAGCATATTTAAAATCAAAATTCATACAAGACCATCTAAGGAGAACAAAACTATTAATATTTTAGATGAGGACAGAGCAAGGCTCTACACTTGGCGGGTGTTCCATTCCTCTCCTTTACCTTAAGTTCGACTCCACTTCACCCAATGCAGACTCAGTGACACAGCGCTGAGGGTGGGCTGCAGGGTGGGGAAACCCAGAACATGGATGTTTTCCTCTAACTAGCTCTGTGAGCTCATTACTAGAGCAAACAATGGCTTTGCTCAGCTAATCGCTCTGCATATTATTGTGCTGTGAGTTTAGAATTGGGACTGGCTATTGATCCAATTATCCAGCTCTGCAGCCAGCCTCTCACACTGACCATTGGAGAGCTACTCTGAAAGTGCCTTGATTGACATTCTACTTGTCCCAAGAGAGAAAGCCACTCAAAGTGTGGCATTTCTCCAGAAATGGTTGGTGAACTGGAACTACAGGAATCAAAGGAATTCTGGCTGCCCAATAAACCCTATATAGTTATGTAGGTCATTGTGGACATCGCGGTTATTAAGTACTCAACAAAATCAGTGTGTTGATTCCTGACCCATGGGTAAAAGCTAACTCATCAGTGGAATATGGAAAATTAGTTAGAATACTAATTCAGCATCTTTTGTATCTTATAATTGTATATGTGATATGTCATTAGAAGTCTATTACTGTGTATGAAGAGTTCCAGCTTTTCTGTAGCAGATGTAGCTATCTGTCTTCTAATTCAGAGTACCAAGATATAGGTAAATGGATGCAGATGTCTGTTTGATGCTGGGAACATAATGTAATGGGAATCAAGAAGGAAACAGAATGGAGATGAAGCTTCACAACATCAAGTTCGTTCTTCATCTGTATTCAGTAGTTCTTGTTCTTTGTGGTAGAATGCTCTATAGGATTAGAGATGTATACAGTGAAACTGCATGCTGAAATCAATTTTATACACACACACAAACACACACATATATATACATATATATGTATATATATATGTGTGTGTATATGTGTATATATATTTATACACACACACACACACACACACACACACACACACACACACATATATATATATATATATATATATATATATATATATTATATTGCAGGATTTTCCCTGTCTAATCATGTTAGGGCAATGAGAGGCTTGTGATTGGACAGGAGAAGGGAGGTGGAGTGAGGAGTTGAGGAGACAGAGAGAGAGGTCTCAGGAGGAAAGAGAGAACTAGAATGGAGGCTGGCATGGTGTTATCAAAAGGTTAGAATAATTGGGTTAAAGCTTTATCATTGTCATTTCGCTTTGAAATTATTGTGTTGGCACCTTGTAAATTGTATTATTATTGATACATTAATCTGATTGGCTAATTAAGCATTAACAGTCTTGATTCTACTGGGTAATTAGGTGTTGAGATGGCTAATCGGGGTGTGTATGGGCGTTGCTTGGAAGTGAGAGGAACTCAGGGGAGCCCATCCAAGATGGCCTGGTGGCCATGTTGCCTAGCAGGGTTGGCCAGTTGGCAGGCCAAGAGACCAAGCAAGTGAGATCACCTGGCACATGGACTAGCTCTAGATATTTCCTGCAACGTGTGTATGTGTATGTGTGAGTGTGTGGTAGTTCACACTTGTGAGCCCAGCTTCGTGAAGAGGCAGAGAAGAAAGACAGATGCATGGAGCTCATTGGCCAGTCGGCCTGGAGCTCCAGGCTCAGTGGAAGAATTTGTCTCAGAGAATGAGGTGGCTGATGGGACTAGAAGAATAGTTCAATGGTTAAAAGCACTGGCTGTTTTTGCAGAGGACCTGGGTTCAATTCTCAGCACCCACATAGCACTCATGATCTGTAGTTCCAGTTCCAGAGGAATTTGATGCCATGTTCTAGTTTCTGCAGACACTGGTACATACATGCAGGTAAATACATGTGCACATAAAATTTTAAAATAAATTGAATTATAAGACAAAATAAATAAGATAATGAGTGTACCAATGCACACATATACATGAATGCACACATACAGGGCAATTCATGCTATCCTAAACATTTATATAAATGTAATGAAAGAAACTTTCTATGTAATTATGCCCAAATAGAACTAATACATAGGTCACTCAACAACTGAATGAAAAGTTACATGATGGGGCTGGCGAGATGACTCAGCAGGTGAGAACACTGACTGTTCTGAAGGTCCTGAGTTCGAATCCCAGCAACCACATGGTGGCTCACAACCACTGGTAATGAGATCTGACCCCCTCTTCTGGTGCATCTGAAGACAGCTAAAGTGAATTATGCCCAAGTGAGCAGGGCTGTCCTGAGTTCAATTCCCAATAGCCACATGATGGCTCACAACCATCTGTACAACTATAGTGTACTCATACACATAAAATAAATAAATAAATCTTTAAAAAAAAAAAAGCTATGTACCTAGCAAGGGAAACAGAAACAAATACAAAAAGTTTTTTTTTTTAAAAAAAAAAAAAGTTACATGATGCACAAGATACCATTAATACTTCTAACTCTGAAGGGACCAAATGTTGAGGTCCACATCAGGCATGAGTATAAGCTTCATTACACAGAGTGAAGTACATCAGATAAGGACACTGTTCTATTCACAGTAATAAGTTATGTCATCCAATGAGGTGTACATTGAAAGAGGAATGGATACATATATATACACACACACACACATATATGTAATGGAATTGTATTCAGCCATAAGGAAGAATGAAGCTGTATTATTTGCAGGTGATTACTCAAGACTGGAGATCATCATGTTATACAAATTAAACTAGACTCCAAAAGACAATATCATTTTTTTATTTATTTGTGAGTCCTTGACTTTATGTAGCGATTCAGTCATGTGTGAGCATATGATATGAAAGTAGAAATAAAGCTGTTTAGGAGAACAAAGGAGACATAAGAAAGAGAAAGAGGAAAAGGAAGGGTGCTTGGGGCATGGCCATGGTACGGTATAGACTTATATGAAGATGTCAGTATAGATCCCAGTACCTCGTACAATTATTACACTCCTTGGGGATGATGAAGTGCGAATAGACCGATTACAATAAATACTTTATGGGGTATTCTTATCCTCCTCCATCACCCTGCTGAATGCCCGTCAGTGTGAAAAGAGCAGAGACAGAACAAACATACGCAAAGAAACACACACACACACCACAAATAAAGAGCAGACAAATTACTCTTCCTGAAATGTTCATTTCCGCCTTTTCTCTCCATGCCTTCAAAAAGAAAGAGAGAGAGA
>NW_022196905.1:119992212-120080950 GCF_008632895.1 Mastomys coucha | reverse complement strand
AAAGAAAGAAAGAAAGAAAGAAAGAAAGAAAGAAAGAAAGAAAGAAAGAAAGAAAGAAAGAAAGGACACTACATGGTATGTCTACAAAAGACTTTTATAAAAACTGATTGTGTGTGTGTGTGTGTGTGTGTGTGTGTGTGTGTGTGTGTGTGTGTGAATTTGAGTAAAAGAGGAAATGCCTATTTCAGATGAAACACTGAGTAACATTGACAGGGGGAGGCTTGAACAGAGCTCACTCCCAAACCCTGACCTGCCCGGTGATGCATGCCTGCTGTGGTGCAGTTTTCCCCTGGAAGTCATTGAGCATGTGTGTAAGGGGGAGTTATAACCATGTCATCTTACCTTTTTATTTCTTTGTCTTTATGGTCAATAATTTTGTTGATAGTGATGTTTGATGCCGGTGATGATAGTAATAATGATGATATGATGGTGATGATGATGGTGGTGGTTGATGATAGCGATGGTGGTGGTGATGGTGGTGATGATGGTGATGGTGGTAGTAATGGTGCCAATGATGCTTATGATGGTGATAATTATAGGGATGGTTGTGGTGGTGGTGGTTATGGTAAAGGTAGTGATGGCCATTTTTCTTATGATTAGTAATTCAGTTTTCATAAAGCAGCATTTTTGTACTCTACGTGTGCTTGGTCTTCTACTTTACATGCACTCCCACAATTCCTCTGGTCTCTCTTCTCCTGCATTTCAGCCTATGATCAGCATGGCTGACATTACCAGGTGTTTAAGAAACCCTCTTCTATCATATTTTGGGTCTCTTGTTTCTAAATACAGTTACCTTAGCTACAAGATCAGTAACTCCAGGAAAGCTTTTGCCAGATAAATCCAGCTACTCACACTTTTGAATCCTGTCTTTTTACTCCATGCCAAGTTTCCATCCATACTCTATGGGACCCTATTAAGAAAAGGAGCAATCTCGGATTGCAGGATTCCCATGGAGAACTTCAGTGAGCTTTTCCTTAAGTTGGACTCTTTCCTTTGTATGTAGAATTCTGTTCCTTGCTGTCCATTTAGACCCTTTCTTTCTCTTCCCTTCTCTGGTCAGCAATCTTTCAGTTTTCTTAATGAATGCATACTCATTCTCTTGCTAATTTATACACTTCTTCTTTCTTCTTAGGAATGTAAGTGGGATTTTTGGCTTCAAACACTGAGGATCAGAAAGCTTTTGTTTTAACTTTTAACAACTGTCTCTGACTTTGAATATGAGACATAAGGGTTGCCAGGATGAATGTCAAGGGGAAAAAGTAACACCAGGAGAAAATTTATCTTCTCCTACACCTGGACACAAAACAAATATGCCAGCTTTCTAGAGGAAGGAGGTCTAAGACCTTCGCAGGCAGAACCAGGTGTTGGGAAACAGAAGAAATGTTAAGATGGAGAAGGGGTAGCATCAGACAGTGGTGTGGACATATGTGCCTCTCTCCTGGCTATGGCTATTTTTGTTTTTTTTTTTTCCTCAAGGACTGAAATGTTTTTTTTTTTAGGTTCTCATTCTTGAAGTTTCTGACTCCTTCAAAGAGTTTAGACTCTAGTGGAAGTGACTCCAGACCCCCAGGTGCCCTGGTAACCAGGGTGACCTCATCACTTCTATCTTCAGTACATCACCAGGTCATCTTTCTGTGCATACAACATCATGCTGGCTTCACACTGTGAGAAATAATCACAGCATCATTTACTAGTATCTCTCCAGTAAATACACAGAGAGAGGACTCATATCCTCCCATATCCCCTGACAGTTCAGGACAAGCCAGAAAGATGGGGCAGGAGTGATGCTAAAGGAGCCTATAGATCTAACTATGGCTGTGAGACCACTTCTGAGTCACAGATGATCCTATAGGACTTTGTGGGACATTCTATTTGTAAACTCAAATGAGAGCCTGGCACCAGGAGGAATCCTCAGTAGGGTAGGACAGAGGAGAACCCCCTCTATATGAACCTGTTGTCAAGTCTTCCTCTGAAGAGAAAGGGTGTGTGTGTGTGTGTGTGTGTGTGTGTGTGTGTCTGAGACATAACTGTGTGACAGACTGACAAAAAATAGTAAAGATAGGAGCCCAGTGTGATGGCACATGCCTTTAATCCTTTAAATCACTCAAATACTAGGTTCTCTGTTAAGTTCAAGGCCAGCTTGGTCTATAAAGTGAGATCTTATTTAAAACAAAAAAAGGAAGGAAGGGAGGGAGGGAGGGAGGGAGGGAGGGAGGGAGGGAGGGAGGGAGGGAGGAAGGAAGAAAGGACAAAAAAAGTTTTGAATGGCTGGAGAGGTGGCTAATTGGTTAAAAATGCATATTGCTCTCACAACGACCTAGGTTCGGTTCCCAGCACCCACATGACAGATCAGAACTGCCTGTAACTCCACTTCCAGGGGATCTGACACCATCTTCTGATCTCCAAGTTCCTTCAATTTTGTGGGCAATTGCCATAAATGTCTTTATTGGTATGGGGACACACAGTCCACTGGCAGGTCTTAGGATTTCTATAGCTGTGATAAACACCACAACCAAAGCAACTTGGAAAGGAAAAGATTTATTTCAGTTTACAACATGAAGTCCACCATGATGGAAAGCCACAGCAGGGACCTGAACGCAGGAACTTACAGGTGGGAACTGAATGAAGCAGAGGCCACACAGGAGTACTGCTTAGTGGCTTACTTCTCATGGCTTGCTCAGCACTCATTGTTATACCACCCAGGATCATCTGCCCATGGGGTTTCATCACCCATAGTGAGCTTGGACCTCCCCTATCAATAAAGAGAATTATGCTTGCGCACAGGAGTCTAGCATAATTGTTCTCTGAGAAGCTCTATCCAGCAGCTGACTGATACAGACACAGATATCCCCCGGCAAATATTAGACAGAGGTCAGGGACTCTTATGTAAGAGCTGGGGGAAGGCTTAAAGATCCTGGAGGGGATGGGAACCCCACGGGACAACAGTGTCAACTTAACCTGGATGTCTTGGGGCTCCCAGAAGCTGAACCACCAATCAAAGAGCATACAAGGGCTGGAATGAGGCTCCTGTCACATGTGCAGCAGATGTGCAGTTAAATCTTCATGTAGGCCCCCCAACAACTGGAGTGAAGGCTTCTTTCTAAAGTTGTAGCCTGACTGTGGTATCCACTCCCCAACAGGGCTGCCTTGTCTAGCCTCAGTAGGAGAGGATGCACCTACTCTAGCAGAGACTTGATGTGCCAGGGTGGGGAGATAACCCAGGTTGCCCACCCTCTCAGAGGAGAAGAGGAGGAAGTTGGAGGGGACTCTTAGTGAGGGGGGACCAGGGGAGTCAGCACTTGGGATGTTAATTAGAAAGAATGAATGGAAGGAAGGAAGGAAGGAAGGAAGGAAGGAAGGAAGGAAGGAAGGAAGGAAGGAAGGAAGAGAAGGGAGAGGAAGGGAGGGAGGGAAGGAGGGAGGAGGAAAGGAAAGGAAAGGAAAGGAGAGGAGAGGAGAGGAGAGGAGAGGAGAGGAGAGGAGAGGAGAGGAGAGGAGAGGAAAGGAAAGGAAAGGAAAGGAAAGGAAAGTCCCATAGGCTTGCCTGCTGACCAATCTGGTGGGGGCATTTTCTCCATTACAGCTCTCTCTTTCAAAATGACTTTAGCACAACAGGGGATCTGGAACTACATAAGAATGCCAAAGGTGAACCGTGTACAAGCAAACAAGTGAGCAGGCATTCATCCATTTCTCTGTGCTCTTTACTATGGATGTGATAAGAAGATATTGCTTCAAGCTCCCACCTTGGCTTTTCCATAATAATGGACTGTGGAATTGTGAGCTAAAATAAACCCTTTCTCCCCTAAGTTTCCCTTGTGAGGAAGAAGGTAAAGAAATTGTGATGTCACATTGATACTCTGTGTATAGGTTGTGTATTAATAGGTTCTTTTTAATATAGTGTTTGGCAAATGTTGAGGGTAATACATGAGCCTGTACAATTACAGACTGGCAAATTAGTTTGACACCGTTTCCCTGCAGATAAGCATGGAAAATCCTTTCTTCATCCTTGCATGGGACATTACAAAGGAATCCTGAGGAACTCAGTAGAATTTCTCACTAGGACATGGGTGGTTTCTTTAGTCATAGTTAGCAATTGAGTGTAATAAGCAAATGACCACAAGACAGAAACCTGAGGCCACCAACCTTCTCCCCATGGCACAGAGACACTGCTGCAGAGACACAGCATGCAGAAAAGGAGACAGCCACCCAGAGTTTATACTGATGGCTTCCCGGGGTCCAGGGTGGGGTGGGTACAAAGCAAAACCATGCAATATTTGTTCTTGCTAGGACTGAACAGAACAATTAGCAATCCACAGACATGTGAAGGAGTCCTGCCCTGTTCTGTGCTGAATGTCGGGCTTACAGAGAAATCGCGTTTCTGGAAGAATGACTCATTTTAAGAGCAACCAGTACATGGAAGCAATCTCATCTGAACGCGTTATAATCAAAGACCACTGTTTTTTCCCTCTACTTAAATGATGGCTATGCTATTTCTTCTCCATGTAGAACATATAAATGGTACTTAGCACAGACAACATTCTCCCCTGAAAAGTGAGTCCTGTATTATGTCATATAGATCTTGTATTCATGAAGGGCACCATTTAAAAGGCACATTGGGAAGGTATGCTAAAGCACTAAGTGATCTGTGCATGCAATATGAGAAATAAACCAAGGGATATTTCTTGTTGAAGGACAAGGGGTAGAACTCTGTTGAAATACAAGTGCACACCAATTAGATGGAAGAGTTTTAGGGATGACTAGTTTGAGGCATGCTACGGTGGAAAGTTCTATGCTTACATGCATGGGTATGGCACTAATATGTCTCAGTGGGGTGGATAGGTAGATAGATAGATAGATAGATAGATAGATAGATAGATAGATAGATAGATAGATAGAGATGATTTATAGATCAATGGATAGACAGATAGATAGAGAGTAAAAGAGCCTCATGAGGAACTGAAGAGTGAAGGATGAATCTGATCATAATAAAATGCATTCATATATAAATAAACAAAATAAAAATTACTTTAAAACTTAATAAACTTTGGAAACATTATTTTCCTTCAAAGAACTGCATAGCTCATGTGTGAAAAATCTCTTTCTCTATATCCATCTTAGGCCATAGCAGGCAGGGCCTGTTTTCCATTCCTGGGTGAGACTTTCCAGTGCAGTGTCTCCAGGCTCCCGTACACTTCTGTCAGCATCCCGTCATCGATAACCTGTAAGAAAACCCCAACAAAGTCATTGGTTCCCCACAATGACCTTTGGTGGAATTGTACTTTCATTTGTCATGGGACCTGGTGTTTTGTTCTATAAAGAAGCAGAAATCTACATGCAAAATTGGGTGTTGTTAGTTAGAAACACTTGTGGCAGTGGGTCCATACACAGTGGCTTTCTGTTGGGCTAGATGTTATTTCTGCTGGATTCAAGCCCCATTAAGAACCATCCATCATCCAAGCATTATGGTGCTCACCTTTCATCCAGTACTCTGGAAGCAGAGACAGGCAGATCCCTATAAGTTCAGGGCCAGCTTTGTCTATAAAGTGAGTTCCAGATGAGCCAGGATTATATATGTAGGAAGACCCTGCCCTGTCTCAAAAGGAGGGGGGGGAGAAGGAGGAAGAGGAGGAGGAGGAAGAGGAGGAGGAAGAAGAGGAAAAAGAGGAGGAGAAGGAGGGGAGGGAAGGAGGGAGGAAGGAAGAAAGGAAGGGAGGGAGGGAGGGAAAGAAAATAAATGAGAGAGAAAGAAAGGCACCCTATCTTCCACTGACTTGCCAGCTGATCTTCATGTTGCTTCCTGCTTTCTTCTTCACTGACAGAGGCACAGCCACCCTGCAGAAGCACCATGTTTCCCTGTTAGAGTCCCATGTACTGAGCTGGCTCCAGGCACCACACTGTCACAGACGCAAGTGTGCATTGCTCACTTTTCAGATCACAGTCCTCTTACCACTACCTTGTTCTCCAGAAGTTACTCCTCTACAGTCAAGCCTCTAAGCCTCATGCCTAGGAGACAGTGTGCATCTGTGTGTGGCTCCTTTTGGAAGGGGACTGTGGAGGACCCTGATCAGTGCAGAATGAATCCTCTGCTTACATAATGCTAACAGTGAGAATCTCTGCCCTCACCCACTCACCCCAGTGCCAACATCAGAGACACTTCCAGATATTGCCAAGAGTCTCCATCTTCCCCTGGGCTCCTATAACTACTACTTCTATCCTTACTGTCCCTGCAGCTGGAACCCTTCCAGAACCCCTCTAAAATAAATCCATATCACCCATGGTCTGTATCAAGTTCAAAAACATGACCAAGAAGATGTAAGAAGACATGTCTTTGTCTGGCATTATGAATCATATTTTTGTGTATATGTGGGGGTTTGAGACAGGGTTTCTCTGTGTAGCCTTGGCTGTCCTGGAACTCACTCTGTAGACCAGGCTGACCTCAAACTCAGAAATCTGCCTGCCTCTGCCTCCCAAGTGCTGGGATTAAAGGCATGCGCTGCCACCACCACCACCACCGGGAAATATTGGGCTGCCTGAATTTTTTTTTAATATGAATCAGATTTAAACTGCAATCACATTTACCACTGGGCTGTGTCTTCAGACCCCAGAGTCACAATAGTTTCCACTTAACACTCCCTACTTAAACATTTTGCATTGAATTCTGCATACCTTTGGACTCTTGATTTGTCCATTCTTTGTGATTTTCACAACAGCTAAGTCTTGTCCTCTAGCAAAGACATATTTCTCTCTCTCTCCCTCCCTCTCTCTCTCTCTTCTTCCCTCTCTCCCTCCCTCTCTCTCTTTCTTTCTCTCCTCCTCTTTCTCTCTCTCTCTTTCTCTCTCTCTGTGTATGTGTGTGTGTGTGTGTGTGTGTGTGTGTGTGTGTGTGCAGGGATTTTTTAAAACAACTACTGCTTTCGTGCCACAGTACACACCTGATAAAGTTTTGTCTCTCCAGGCATCACAGCTATGACCGTTTGATGGATGGATCCCTGCATGCAGGGAAATGGATTCATTATTCTCTGCTTCTGGGATATTGGCAACATTGATAGAAAGTTATTTCCCAGGCAATTTCTCTTTCATGCACATCAATGGTAATTTCCAGGTTTGCTTTGGATAGTAAGATGTGTTGATTCTGAAGTCCTTGTGTAAATTCAGGCTTCCACTCGGTTGTGTCCATTTTTTTTTTTCCAACTGTCCAAGGAAAAAACAATTAAGCCTTCTGGTGATTCACAGCCATCTTCTGAATCTATGAAACTCCACGCTAAAGAGAATTGCATAAGGCAATCCTAATTAACAATAAATGACCAGATTAATTTGTAGCTTTAAGACTATTCCCCATTGGGATGTAAGAATCAGAGCCCTTAGCAAGCACGCTTCTATTTATATAAACCACTAATATGTATTGCACTGGGAATTCATGCATCTGGTTACCTACTGATTACTCCACATCTGGGATGACATGGGAGCCGCATCAACTCGTCATAGATGTGTAACCCGACAAGCAGTGGGAACTGCAGAGAATCTGCCTGATCCTGAGTTACCTTATCCCATCTACAACATTAATTCTAGAATGTCTATAAGCGGTGGTTAAAACTGTATCTCTACTCCTCTTCCCCTCCTCCTCCTCCTCCTCCTCCTCGTCCTCCTCCTCCTCCTCCTCCTCCTCAGTTCCTCCCCCTTCTCCTCTTCTTCTTCTCATGGATCATTGCATGCAGGGAAATGGATTCATTTATTCTTTGAAATTTTCACACACATGTACAATGTAATTTGGTCATGTTTGCCTCTCTTCCTCCACCTACCCAAAATACACACCACATATGCCTCCCAACTTCATAATTTAATTATGTATAATCCACTCAGTCTATTTAGTGCCGATCATATGTATATGGGCATGGGGTTACCCTCTGACACAGGTCAACCTACCAATGACTATGGCCCACAAGAAGAGCAACTCTCTCCTCATTTTGACAACCATCAATTGATAGTAGCTCCTCATCTCAGGATGCAGCATGAGGAACTCCCTCCCCATCCTAGCTGGAATCTTGAACAATATTGCTCTTGTACAGCTAACTACATCTGCTCTTTCATATAAAGCATGGCCATGCTGTCCAGAGGCCAGCATAGCACAACGTTCCTCCTCACCTTCTGTTCTCTGATTCCCTCCTCCAACCATATCTTCTTGATGCTCCCAGTACTCCCTGGGCCTTATATGCAAGGGATGGGTGTGAGTATTTATAGCTCTCTTGATCTTACAATTGCTTCAAAGAGTTTAAAGAATGGTCTATGCTTCTAAGTTTGACATGGATGGATTGGACATGGCAGAGTCTTATCTTACATTGTATGATCTGTGTATTTAGCTGTAGGCAAACATGTGGTGCTATATGTTCTAAGAATATCAATGCTGCCATAATGTTGTCCTGAGAATAACTAACATTTCTATTTGTTAATAGGCATGCAGTTTTAAAAGTGCCTGATGACACGAGATATTGAAAGAGCAAAGAAGCTAAGACCAATTGAAGTTAAGCTTTTATATACTGCCCCTAGAATCTGAAGTGCAGGAGCTGGAGAGATGGCTTTATGATGAAGATCACTGGCTGCTCTTTCAGAGGACCTGAGTTCAGTTCCCAGCACCCACATGGTGGCAGCTCACAGCCATCTGTAACTACAGTTCCAAGGGATCCAGTGACCTAACCTGGCATCCACAAGGACTAGGCATACACATGGTGCATAGGCATACATGCAGGCAAAACATTCATACCAAAGTACAACAAATACTTTTTTAAAGCAACCAATGTGTAATAATAGTAATGATGATGATGATGATGATGATGATGATGATGATGATGATGATGATGATTGAACACTTTGTGTGCTAGGTTCTCTAGCATAAGCTGCACTTGTAAATCAAGACAGTCTCAAGACCTTACTATCTGTCCCTCCTCTGTATTTAGATAACAGTGCTGGAGGCCAGAAAAAACAGATGTTGGGTCTCATAAAGTAATATTTGTGCCAGCTTGATTTACCTGTTAAGGGTGCCTTCCTTAGAGGACACAGTTCTGCTCAGAGGAAACAGGAATGTTTTAATATGACTTTATGATGTTTTAATAGCTGTGTGCTGGAAGGTTAAAAATGGAGGGAAATTTTTAAGGTTAGTAGTGATTAAAGGGAACATAGAACAATGTGGCATCTACCAGTCAGAGATATTAAGTATGTGAAATTGAGATTCCACGGTATCAAAAGACAGCTGCAGACACAAGCAGCAAAACCTAATCTCTCCACGCTAGTTCTTCCACTGAGTATGATAAACACTTGCCAAAACCAATCTGGGAGGAAAGAGTTCATCTGGATTACATCTCACAGTCCATCACTAAGGGAAGTCAGGGCAGGAACTCAAGGCAGTGTGGCAGTTTGAATGAAAATGGCCCATAGGCTCACAGGGACTGCCACTATAGGGTAGTATGGTGTTGTTGGAGGAAGTGCATCACTGAGTGTGCCCTTTGAGGTCCCCAAAGCTCAAGCCAAGCCTAGGGTGGCACTCTCTTCCTGCTGCCTGCTGATTGATCGGATGTGGAACTCTCAGCTATCTCTCTATTATAACGATAATGGACTAAACCTCTAACCTATAAGCCAACCCCAGTGACAAGCTTTCCTTTACAACAGTTGCTGTGGTCATGGTGTCTATTCACAGCGACAGAAACCACAATTGTGATAGGCAGGAACCTGAAAGCAGGGACTGAGGAAGAGACCATGGAAGAACACTGCTTACTGGCTTGTCCCCCATGACTTGTTCAGACTGCTTTCTTACACACTCCAGGATGTCCTGCCCAGTGTGGCACTGTTCACAGTGAACTGTGTCAACCCTTATCAATCATTAACCAAGAATATGCCCCACAGGCTTCCTATAGGCCAATCTAATGGAGGCATTTAATCAGTTGAGACAAACCTAACTTGTGTCAAGTTGACAAAAATCTAACCAGCACACTCATAATCCTGCAGCTGATTGATGCTAGAACAGGTGATAATGCTGTAAGACAATTAGAGGCAAAGTGTCGGTCACCTTGGAGGAGTGTTCTAGTGTTGTTCCAACTTGACACAAGCTAGAGTAATCAGGGAATGCCTCAATGAGATCCAGCTGTAATTCATTTTCTTTTTTCTTTTCTTTTTCTGTTTCTTTCTTTCTTTCTTTCTTTCTTTTTTTTTTGATTAGTAATCAATGGGGAAGGGACTAGCTCATTGTGGGTGGTACCATCCCTGGGCTGATGGTCCTGGTGAGTACTATAAGAAAGCAGGCTGAGCAAGACATGGGGTGCAAACCAGTCAGCAGCACCCCTCCATGGCTTCTGCATTCATTTCTGCCTCCAGGATTCTCCCCCGCTTGAGTTCCTGTCCTGACTTCCTTCAATGATGAACTGCAATCTTTTAATAAACCCTTTTCTCCCCAACTTGCTTTTTTTTTCATGGTGTTTCATCGCAGCAATTGAAACCCTGACTAAGGCAAGGAGTGTGGAACAAGTCGCCCCTGCACATCTCTCCTAGGCAGGATGGACATGGCCCAGCAAGCAGACATGAATTCCCCCTTTTCCTATCATAACACAAACAACTTCAAAACTGGGAGGTAGGCAGGCAGGCATCATGGCAACTCTATCTTCCCAGATGATGTCCACCATGAGATTAAAAGACATTAATCAACATAAAAGCTTTCCTGGTAAGCTCCCTCTGCAGCTGCACCACGGGAAGACAGTGTTCTGTCCCCATCTTAGCTTTCTGTTTGCCATGAAAATCAAATGTCCCCCCTTAGGCCACTATCCTTCCTCTCATTATGTCCCCATGCTGGGGATTCATTGTTCCAAGTCAGCTGGTTTCCCAAGCAGATGACTATTTTCAGAACTAAAGAGAACGCTTCCATTTGATGGCCTTTGCTGATTCCTTTCTTCCTAATCTGTTTACAGAGCACCTCTCTCGTTTATGGACTTTTTGATACACTGGTGGAAACATTGGCATAAAAATGAATTGTGGCTGTTTTATGGTGAAGTCACACACACACATACACACACTCACACACTCACATACACTCAGACACTCACACCCACACACTCATACACAGACTCACACACACATATACACTCATACACACACATACACACACTCACACCCAGACACTCACACCCACACACTCACATATACACACTCATACACTTACACTCACATACTCACACAGACTCATACACACACTCACATATACTCAGACACTCACACACATACACACACACTCACATATACACACTCATACACTCACACTCACATACTCACTCATACACACACTCACATATACTCACACACTCATACACACAGACTCATACACACACTCACACACACACTCACAAACTCATACATGCTCTCACGCACACACTCACACACACACACACACACACACATTTAAACATGTGTTTTCCGGCTGGGGCATTACTCGTTGCTTTGAGAATCACTTCTGAGTCCAGAGGCAGGGGTGGGACTGAGGGATGGTGGAGGGTGTTAGCAACCTGTACAGCTCTCTTCCTGAAGGGAAACTGTAAACATGCTATCTCTCCTAAAGAGAAAGCCTGGGCTGTTCAACCACCAGGTCTCTCTTCCTGCTGCTTTAAAAGGTGAATTGAGGGAAAACACAGGAAACTGATCACAAGGGTTCTCTAGCATGAAGAGACTGAGGAAGGTAAGGTACTTATGTTGTGAATAAGGCCTACCCTGCCCACTCATCCACCTTCTTTGAGAGAGAGACATTTTTCTCATGGGTATGGTGCTCCACAGCTACTAAACTTGCTAGAAGCTATTTCATCTCAAGACTTTAAGGTCCCATCCCAACCATGAAAGGCAAACTCACCCCTACCCGAAACCCCCACTCACCCGAGGAGCCCCTACAAATGTGGTGTGTAGTACCTGAAGCTCTGTAGAGGAAAACACAGAATCCTGCCTGGTCCTTCTTCCCCAACGCCATCCATGAAGATTCGTGCGTGTGTGTGTGTGTGTGTGTGTGTGTGTGTGTGTGTGGTGCACTCCTGAAGCACTTCCATTGGCAGTGAATGAAAGAATATATGTCCACATGGTTATCTTCTTGGATGCAGCATCCAGCTGTTATTGGATCTGTACACTCCCCTAACTCATGTCCTTCCATCTTGGTAAACCTAATTCCTTTGGACAAACTCTTTGGAGCATGCCTCAAATGTGGGGATAGGCCAAATGCATGGCAAGTTCATTCCCAGAGTTAAAGGTGTACTGTAAAACCATCATCATGACCAGACACTCCCAAAGACATTGTTACTGACGTATTTCTATTATGAGCTACTAAGAAGTGATATCCTTGGGCCTTGAGAAGTCTCCTATGTCAGTTAGCCATTGGCTGGCCTATGCCATTAGGTATGCCACAACGGTTTGCTCTTACAAGAAGTTAAAAGTGTTTATGCTGGAGAGGCCGACATGATGAACACAAGAAACACGAAGAAAACATGAAAGATAAACATGACTAAAGACTGTGACCTGGAGCCATACCGTCCACATAGGAAGGCACCCACAGAGAGAATACACAGTAAGCAAGCAAAAGCAGTTGCCTTTTCCTACCTGTGTGAAAGCATGTGGCAGCCATGGATTCTGGCCTTCATCACGAACCACCCTTGACCTGAGCTAGACGCAGGCCTCCCCGAGACTACCCAATCTCTGGGTCTTGCAAAAGTGAAGTGAATAGTAACTCTTCCTGGCAGACATCCCTCATTCAGTTCAGAGAGCCACCAGTGCGTAAAGTCCTTCTGTGGCCTGCGCAGCACTCCAGGCAACACCCCTGTCGTTGCTGACGCAGGGGAAGAGGTCCTCATTCACACAGGTCCTCTCCCAGGTGTTGTCTACCTAGGGCCATAGGACTGCATCTGTGCTCCAGGGAGGAGAGGATCAGAGAAAGTCAAAAGAGAAAATCCAAAGGGAAGGGCTGACTCTGCTGAGGGAAGGATTTGTTTCATTTGGATACATTTCTGGCTCCCTTAATGCCATGGCTTTGAGAGTCCACATATTCCATTTTATAATCCTGCATCCTCCCTTCTGGCCATTTTCCCCTCAGTCCTCAGGCATCTCTTCAAACATCCAGTCATCTTCTTCACTTCCAGATCACCTTCAGACCACAGCCACCCCCTCAGTCCCCAGTCCTTCCTTCAGTTCCCCAGTCATTCCCTCAGTCCCCAGTCATCCCTTCAGAGCCCAGCCACCCCCTCAGTCCCCAGCCACCCCCTCAGTCCCCAGTCATTCCTTCAGTCCCATCATCCCCTCAGCCCCTAGTCATCCCTTCAGATCCCAGTCATCCCCTCAGTCCCCCAGTCATCCTCTTAGACCCCAGTCATCCCCTCAGACCCCAATCATCCCTCCAGACTCCCGTCATCCCCTCAGTCCTCAGTCATCCCTTCAGACCCCAGCCATCTCCTCAGTCCCCAGTCATTACTTCAGTCCCCAGTCATCCCCTCAGTCCTCAGTCATCCCTTCAGATCCCAGTCATCTCCTCAGTCCTCAGTCATCCCTTCAGATCCCAGTCATCCCCTCAGTCCCCCAGTCATTCTCTCAGACCCCAGTCATCCCCTCAGACCCCAACCATCCCTTCAGACTCCCGTCATCCCCTCAGTCCCCAGCCATTCCTTCAGACTCTAACCACCCTCTTAGTTTCAGCACAAGCTCTGATAAGAGACCCGAGCCCTCCCTCTCAGCTTGTTCCTTTCAAATCCATTACTTTCATTTATTTCCTTGACTTCCAATCAAGGTCTTTTTCACTATTGTCTCCTTCCTGAGTCAAGCTCTCTGTAAATCAAGATGTGACTGGCCAGTGCCCTCTTGTCAGGTAATTTTAGAAGCTCTGGAATAATTAATCATTCCTCAAGGCTGTTTCAGCCTTTGATTCTATTTATTCATGCCTGATTGTTACAGATGCAGCTACAGGCATTACAGTCGTAGAGCCTGGCTCCTCCTGGAAACCACAAAAGTAGCCCCTATGTTAGGATTACACTTTTTCCCTTTTGGGAAATGGACAATGGCCTGACTCAGTGCACTATGAAACTCTGTCCTGCTTGTCTCTTCTATACATGAACTCCACACATCTTCCTTTAAAATCATTGGTCCCACATCCTTTCCTGACCAATCTTAAAATCACAGTGGATACAGATTCAGTCTGAAAACATGGAGGTTAGCGACAGCTCCATGTTGCTACACCCTGCTGGACCCCACTCTTTGATGTGCATCGTAAGGACATGACCTGTGTACCACATGATGGCTGCAAGTGCGTGACTTGTTCAATTTCCACACAAGACTTTACCACCAAGGAATCAGTATTTTACCCTGCCTGTGAAGAAGGGGAACCCAAGGCACAGAGAGGTTGTGTAACTCCTCAAATGCTATCTACAACAATGGGTGTCCAAGCCTTGACAGTCTCTTCCCTTCGTCTATTCTTATTTTGTGACTTGATTGTAATGATTGGTTCAGTATTGCTGATATGAATATTTTCCTATTTACACACAAGAAACTGAGAATCAAATGGAGTTCTAAAAACCATCTTCATATGGATAGCAGTTTGGGGTATAATTCTTTCTCACTTTTTTTTCTCTCCCTCCTCCTCCTCCTCCTCTTCCTCCTCCTCCTCCTCCTCCTCTTCCTCCTCCTCCTCCTCCCCCCCTCTTCCTCCTCCTCTTCCTCCTCCTCCTCTTCCTCCTCCCCTTCCTCCTCTTCCTCCTCGCCCTCTTCTTCTTCCTTCTCCTTCTCCTTCTTCTTTAAATTGACTTTTCTTTGAGATGATCTCTTATTCTATAGTTTAGACTGGTCTAGAATTCACTATGCATCCTGAGGTAACCTTGAACACAGGGAAATTCTCCTGCCTCAGCCTACCAAGTATTAGCATATGAGCCATCATCAACCCAGTGGCTTTAAAACCAAGATTCATCATAGCGCAAAGCTCCGAAAGCCATCAAGGTCTGTACATTCCTCAGGAAGTTTGGCCATGCTTAACAACTGTATCCAGGGTTGCATAGCTAAAGGATAATGGGAGATGGTGCATAGACTCAAGAGTTAAGTAGCTGGACTCTCTGTGTGCTGTTTACCCTCTTCCCGATCCTCCTTCATCACGTGATTCCCATGACCCAATGAAGAGCCTCCAGTGCTGGGATCCACATTTCCTGCCTTACCCTTTCTTAGCTATGATAGAAGCTTGTAACCACAGGGGACCACACCACACAGAAAGCACACAACTGCAGGAGTTAGTCACGTGCTCCGGTTCCTAGCTGAATTCTCGTTTATAGAAAAATCTAACTGGTTATTTATGGTACTGACAGAAAGATTCCTTTAAATAAATTGATTAAAATTAGAAAAGCAGAACATGCTAAATATGTAAAACACAGGTGGTATCAACATATGGCAGTGTAATGAAAGTGATTTCATGGCCACTTTGAAATTATGGTGTTAATTGGTTTAGGGCAGGAAATATATGTTAGGGATTTTTTGGGGTATCTGATACTAATGACTTCATAGAGAACCAAAAAAAAAAAAAAATCCACCTTTTTATTCATGTCCACAGATGCAGGGCAGGCACTGCCTGATCCTAAATGGGCGACTGAAACATGGCGTTCACTCTTTGAGGTAAGTGTCTTGCGTTGCTGTGAGCATGCTTTCGTAGAGGCATTCCTGGAAATCAAATGCTTTCCATTTGCAGTTGCTCTTTTAACTTGTGTTGTAGTCATGCGTGTGCATGCTGCCATTCTCCCGGCCATCATGAGTAGTGAGTGGAATAACGAACATTTTCCTTGGTTGAGGACCTACATGGAGGCATCATTTATAACTCCAGCATAGGGTGGTACCTGTTTTGCAAGTGGTTGGTCTACTGGACTACATAAAAAGACACAGATGTGCAAAACCAAAAGCCAATGTGACACCAACTGAACAGTCATGGACCAGCCCAGCAGTAAACATTTGGTTGTGGTTCTTAGAAATATGTTTTGGGCCAGGAACTGGAACCAGAGGCAAGAGTTCTGCTTCTTTCTAAGGCTAGGACTAACCATGCAGATCTCATGAATTCACTCAATGAACACTTAGATATCTACTGTGCATCAGAATTTGGCTAATTAATATATATGGAATTAAATATGCCAATCCCAGCTCCCGTGAGTCTGCTATACAGTTACATATGTATACTGAAACACGTGAGTACTTGAAATACAATGACCTATGATCATTAACTTCATACTTATGTCTCTTCGTGTAGTGTGCCTTCATATGTACTCTAAAAACATAGGTTACCAAAGACCAAAGCCAAGTCCCTGAGAACTGGTGATGTCAGAGATTTAAAGGTAAGAAGTAAATCGCATCCCAAGAGCTCAGGTAGAGCTGTGAGCCTCCCTCCCCCGCCCAACCCCACAGACACCAGCTCCTGAAATCCTAATGTCCCTGTCCAAAGGATGGCGGGCACTGAATCACTCTGTGAGGACTCCAGTTACCACTGTGAATGTTGATTTGAAGCCTTATCTTTACGACGCTCCTGTAAATTCCCAAGCAAACAGAATAGAAACGTGGTGAGTTACTAAGTATCAGAACACAGTCAGGCTCTCAGCACATAAAGTGTTATAAACTGGGGGGTTATGGTTAAGAGCATTTGGTTCCCAGCACTCATGTGTGGGGGGTTCTAACTCCAGTTCTTGGGGATTTGTGTCCTCTTCTGTCCCCCATGCACATACATGCTCACTCAAACATACACACTCACATAACTCACACACATATACACACTCACACACGCACTTACACACACACTCACACACATACCCATGCACACACACACACACACACACACACACAAATCATAAAAAATAAATGAATAAAAACCTTATGTTCAAATGAAAAGATTGGCAGCTACAGGGTAAAATGAATTTCTTAATATAATGTTTTTCTTTCAAAGGTAGATATTTGAATTAAAGCTTTAAAGAGAAAAATAGCACAAGGACATTTTCCTCCTTCCCTCTCTCAGGCCAAGACCCAGTCCCAACTCTTAAAACACTGCAGTGTCAGGGCACAGAGAGAATTCCCTGTCCCACCCTCGTTAGGAGCAAGCTGAATTAAGGTGACTCTTCGCCACTGCAGATGGATTGTGTTCACCTTAACAACTCCAGCGAGGCTCTATCTTCAAGGTGAAAGTGTCGCCTCAGTTCAAATAACAAACATATTTTCCAAGGCGTGTTGTTAATATATTATACCCGAGGCGACGTCGCTAAATAATTCCTCCTGCTATGGAAACAAATCAGCCTGTAATATATATTTTATCTCATCTTTATTTTATTCCAGGCCCTGAAGATGTTTGCAAGTGAGTCTCATTGACACAGCCCACCACAGTGGAAGAAAACTGTACTCTGTTACAATTGTATAGGTTGGATTTTATTTGGGGTTTTCTTTTTTCTTGCTTAACATTACTTGTAAAAACATATTCTCATGGTCATGGACCACACTGAGGGGCACTGTAACAGATGGCTTGTAGCTGTTCATAGCCCTTGGTGAGTCCTAACCTGTCGACCAAAGGGTTTGGTAGGGACTTTTGGAGGAGGGGCAGTTGACAGAGCTTTGCCCTCAGGAGACAGATCTCATGCAGCCAGCTGCAGAACTCTGCACAACCCTCCTTTATTCAACTCCATTCCCATCTACAGATGGACCTGGTGTCACCAGCTTCTTTGGTACTCGAGGATCTGTGTCAGATCCAGGATTCACCCAAGTGCAGCAAGGTAAGCCAGAAGCCAGTATTTCATTTTCATCTTCTCCTTCAGCCCAATCTAAGTATAGTTCTCTTAAATATACTATTAGTGCCCACTGGGCCTGTCGATCACTTCTTCCGTACACATCCATAGCCTTCTCCTCTCCTGGAAGCCTGGACTCTACAAATTATCCAGGAAAATAATGGAAGAAGTTAATGGGTAGCAGTGCCTAACTCTTCATAAAAATGACATCCAAATCAGCAATGCCCTATATGCATAGACAAACAGAGCAGAAGGGAGGATGGAGAAAGAGGCAGGGACGCACAGGCATATGCCCAAACATACACATACAGAGAAGAGAGACACACAAATAGAGGCAGGCGTACACAAAGACACAGTGATACACAGGCACATACCCAGACATGCACACAGAGACATGCACAGAGAGGAGAGAGATACACCAGCAGAGGCATCCACACACAAAGACACAGGGACACTCAAGCATACACCCAGACATGCACCCAAAGACACACACAAAGAAGAGAGACACACAAATACGGACAGGCACACACAAAGACACACACAAAGAGAAAGACTAGATGTTCACAGGACAGAGAACTAGCTCTGTCACTCTTGTGGAGAAGCCATTTAATCTCCTTGGTGATCAAAGAAGCACACACTAGACTGTTGAGATGTGATTTATCAAGCTGACAGTATGCCTTATTTCATTTTTAACACGGACTTTGGGAAAAGTGAAGAGAAACATACAGACTGGTAAACAAGAATTTCGGAGGAAATTTCAGCAATGCATTTCCAAAGTCTTGATAATGAATTGTCTCCTTCTATCGTAGTTTCACATCTGAACATCAAGCTTAATATTTATTTTGGGAAAGAGGAAAATGCAATTTATCAGGGCCATAAGGCAAACTTTTTGTCCCCACAATGGGCAAAATCTTGACCAGAGGAGGTGTAGGGGGAAGGGTGTTAGACACAGGGATCATTCATTACATCGTGTCCTCAGAGTCTTGAACGCCAAAACACAATACATAAAAAGTTGAGAGACTTTAATACAAACACCCTGAGACCGGAGCCTGAAGAAACAGAAATAAACACGTACAGAATATGGCAACAAAAGTATTAATCATAGCACTGGTTTGGTTTGGAAAAATAAACTATGAGCAACCTAAAGGTATAGCCAGTTGAGAACAAAGGAGACCATTGTTTTCCCCTGTGATGTCACCCTGCTCCAAGGGTGGCAGCCCATGATATCATTCGCGGTCTACCAGATATTTAACTGATCACCCTATCCTGAACACCCGGCCTCTAATGTCTTCCTATCCCAAGTCCCTGGGAGATTTTTGTGGCTGGGAAGAGGGGGGAGGGGAGGCTCAGCAGTTAAGAGCAATTGCTGTGAAAGCAAGAGGATGTGAGTTCAAATCCCCAGCCCCTACATAAAAGCAGAACATGGGGTGGGGTGCAGTGGAGAGAAGCTGCTCCTAGGAGTTTCCTAAACAGCCATGCTGGCTAAGACTGCAAATGGTGATATTCAACGCCGGAGACACTGATACCAGCCCTGCAAGTGGATCTGAAAATGACACTTGAGATGTCTTCTGACTCGTGTACCTCCACAAATACACATACACACGAATATGGATACACACAACAAAGAAAATTAAAATAAAACAGGAAACGGGGTAAAAGGGTGACAAGATGCTGGGGTTAACATGGCAGCATAGACGTATGGGGTATACATATTTTCCTAATCCTATAATGAATTAATGGGCTTCCATAAATGGGCCTACAGGCAAACGCGATCTGATTTGGTCATTTAGACATCAGAAGGCTGTCGGCGAAAACTGAAGATGCCCACGGACCCTTCCTACCCACTAAGACATCTCTCTGACTCCTTGTCCCTCCTTTGACTGCAACTATTTAACAACGGGAAAGACAAATGACCAAGCGTGTAAATCGTGCCTGCTGAGAAGGTCACACCAACAGAGTCAGCAGCTGCCTGCAGGAGCATGGTTGAAGGATTTAAGGCTTCATCACCATGTCCAGGATTGTAAACGAGAAAATGATAGGGGGCAGGGGTGGCAAGAACTGAAAATGGAGTTAGCTGAGCGCTTCTGTGATGCCGCAGGACGGTGCGCACAACGCTCCTGGTCTAGGAAATGCAGAGGGACGTGGAACCCTCTCACCCTACCTCTTCAGGAGTCCCGCACCCAGAGGTGCTGAGTGCTGTGGTGAGTGCTGTGACTCCAACAAAGATGTCCACGGTAGAAATGAGAGAAGCTGGCTGGTGTGGGTGTGGCTGAGCACCATGCACTCTAGGGATGCTACGGAAGCCACTTTCCCTCTGTGTGGGAGCTGAGGGAGTATGAACTGGGGATGCTGCCAGCACTGTTTAAGGTGGGCTGTGAGGCAAGGCAGGTATCCGCTGGGAAGGAGGTGTGCCAGGGAGCTAGGTGCCCTCTCCTTCAGCAGTATCTGTCTCTCTATTGCCCTCTCCTGACAAAGCTTATCATTGGGCCAGATCACACTGAAAAAAATATCCAAAGGGCCCGGATGCATTTTCTCAATGCAGGTGACAAAGGGTGAATTTGGGGATGAGAAGAAATCTACAGATAAGTAGCACATTCTTGAAACCATTCAATGAAAATTCTCTAAAGAGAAATGAGAAAGTTAGATTAGTGAATATTGAGCAAAAAAATTCTAAATATAATATGAAGGGGTGTGTGTGTGTGTGTGTGTGTGTGTGTACTATAAGCCCATTATATACAACATACATACTCATTATGGACACATTTGCATTTTTAATAGAAAACAGAAAATTATTAATTAAGATTAAAGGTGATATGTGGATTTGATAACTATCTTGAATACAGCACAAAAAAGTGTCTAAGGACTGGGAATCTCCAAAGTAATTATACAGGATAAAATGTGATGAGTTGTATCAGGGATTTTCCATTTGTGTTAATTATAATTACGGTTGTGATAAGAGAGCATTCGAATGAAGCAAAGCCACAGGGATTTCAATGCCTGGAAACGATCTGGAGATTGACGCGTGGAGTCAAGACCAGCCTTGAGGAATGGTAGAAGGTTGCGGAGGGTCTTCCTAACCCAGATAAATTTCATCAGGCTCCTACTGCAGCAGTGGGATATGTACCTGCTAGAGAAGCGGGGGGAGGGGCTCTTGGGAACATAGAATCCAAATAAAGGAGTGGATAAGTCAGGGTTCTTCAAAGGAACCAAAAAAAGAAAAAAAGAAAGAAAGAAAGAAATAGAATGTGCGTGCATGCGTGCGTGCACGTGTGTGTGTGTGTGTGTGTGTGTGTGTGTGTGTGTGTGTGTAGGCTGTAGTCCAAGTAGTCCAATAATAAGTATCTTCCAACATAAAGGCCAAGGTTTTGTTAGTTGTTCTCACACCTGAGACTGAGTGTGCCAATGGTCCCAATCTAAGGCTAGAGTCCCCAGAGAATTGGATATGTGCTGGTCTTCAGTCCCTGAAGAGTGATCCTGAAGGAGCAGGTTCCAACACCGGAGGAGTACCTGTGCAGCAGGTTAGATGAACTTGCCAGCAAGGGTGAGGGCAAGCAGGCAAAAAAAATCAAATGTCCTTCCATGTCCTTTCATGTGAGCCGCTACCAGAAGGTGAAGCCTAGACTTGGGGCGGGTCTCTGACCTCGAATAACCCAGATTTAAGGTGAGTCTGCCTTCCCGCTTCACACGATCCAATCAAAAACATTCTTCACCGGCATGCCCGGCTCTTGGGTTTTAGTTGATTCCAGGTGTAGTTGGCCTGACAACCAAGATTAGCCATCAATAGTAGAATCAGCCATGTTTGATCCCATCCTGTGTGCTTCCTAGGCTGTTCTGGACTCATTGCCACCCTAGGCATTAACTGGAAAAAAAATAGAGCCCTTTGCATGGCAGTGGCCACTTGGCATAGATGTCCATATAGTATTAAAATTCACTCCTACTGCTCTCTGGGAAAAAAAAAAAAACGGAGAATCACCATCAATTCATTCTAAGTGGGAGACTTGTGTAGGCCATGAGCATTGTACAATGAACCTGCCACGGCAAGAGGCGTCTGGCACTTTGGACTTCCAGACTGTGGGCCACACCATCTGTTTGAAGCCCTCCAGGATGCTTACTAAGAGGAAATCTGTGTTCCTGAGGCTTCCGTTTAATCATACATCAACCAGGAATCCTCAACTCAATGGCAGCTTCAGAGTGATGGATGGATCACCCAGGGTTGTGTCAGAGGCTCTGCAAAGGAACACACCACGTAACTTCCAGAAACAAATCACTGGAATGATGGTGTCCCCAGGCATGGTGCATCTGTGGAAGTTTATGGCTTTCTGCAAGGATAAGAACAATTATCTTTTCCTATTATGGAAACACATATTTATTCGAACACTGTTCCAGTTTGCTTTCTGTTGCTGTGATTAAAAAAATAAATAAAAAGTAAAAATAAAAAAATAAAAAACCACTCTGACCAAAGGTAACTTGGGAGGTAAGGGAATATCTGGCTTACATTTTCAGACCACTTTGAGGGAAATCAAGACGGGAACTGAATGAAGCAGGAGGAGACGAGACTATAATGTCACACTAGTGTGCAATGAAAGCCGTTACTTACGATGTTAATAAACTGTAGGAAATGGATCAGTCTCTATCTTCAGATATGCTTGATTGGCATACGCTCGAGCAAGATCCAAGCTATCTTTCCCAGGGGTACAGAGTTCCCTGCAAACTTCTTATCAAGGAACCATATGTAACGAATAACCGTATATAACAAATATCCAACAAGGTGAACTCAAGAGGCAACCATCCTAGCAAATTTGCAGCCATAAGCATCTGCAACCAGAGTCCTGTCACAAACACTGAACCTCAAGTGACTTATTTCTTCTTGCATATTTATTTATTTACTTAGAGAGTGTATGTGTGTCCATATGCATGCATGCAGGCATGTACACCTAGGTGCAGCGTGGAACATGTTGAATGTTGAAGAAGAGGACATTCAGGATTCAGTTCTCTCTTTCTATCACAAGACTCCCAGGGATCAGACTTAGAGCTTCAGGCTCAGCAGAGAACTTGCCTTTACCACCTGGAGCCATGACAGCAGCCCCTAGTTGTTCTGCACATGTGTGCTACTGATTTTGTGTGTAGTTTTTTAATCCAAGGAAATTGTATATCCCTGATTCAAATGCTTTCCCACACTCCAATCAGAAAGTCCTGCTTGGTCCACTGGTAACATGTCAGAGTTTAGCTCAAAGAAAAGCTGAGGTGAGTGATGGAATGACTCTAGTTGTCTTCTGGAATCTAAGCATTCATTTGTGCTCACGTGCATACACACGCGCACACACACACGCACATGCACACGCACGCATGCACGCACGCACACGCACGCACGCACGCATGCACGCACGCGTGCATGCACACACACACACACTCTTTCCTAATTCCAGGCACTGAAAACAAATTTCCTTAATTTCTTTTCCTGACATTAGCTGTACTTTGTACAACAAAGCAATCAAGCTTCCTTTCCTTTGAGACTGGATATTAATTATTTCGGATGCTTTGTGATCTGATTAACAGGTCCCACTGGAGTTAGCTCAGGCTTGCCATACCCCTTGTTCTGGAGAGACAAGATGATGACTGTCGGCTGCTGGATCTGTCCTACGTCATCCTGTGACAGTCAAGACTAAACCTTTAAAGAATGTTCAGATAGCTTGAAATCCTGTCAGTCTGTCCAGGTTTCCCAGGTTCAGGGTTAATGTTGGAAAGAGGATAAAACGTTCTATTGTTTTTTGTTTTTGTTTTTGTTTTTGTTTTTTTAATAATACTTTTACAGGAGGAGTCTCATTGCTTGTCTGTTTTTAGGATGTTACAGATAGTTGTGACCCTCCATGTAGGTGCTGAGAACTGAATCTCAGTCCTCTGCAAGAGCAACAAGTGCTCTTAATGGCTGAGCCATCTCTACAGGCCTGAACAATAGTTTTGCAGAGAAGGCTGATAGATTGGTACATGTGGACCATAGTCAATGAAAACTCAATCTTGAGAATTTAGTTCCCTAGAAAAGGGTCAGAGCAGCAAACACCTGTGCTGGAGCATGCTCAGACTTATGTGAAAGCCTGTTTTCTTCTATGTGTGGATCATTTGTACTTCAAGAAGAATCCCTCACCCCTCAGTGTTCCTTTCTGCCCCATCCACCCAGCCATTAGTGCATGGGCTGGGCAGGAAACTGGAGCTAAGCCAATGATCCTTCTGTAAGGATCTCCAAACTGAAGGTAATGAAAGCCATATTCTCTCCTCTTATTCCAAAGATATATAGATATAGATGTCACGTGGAGATAGATAATACACAGATAGGTAGGTAGATAGATAGATAGATAGATAGATAGATAGATAGATAGATAGATAGATAGAGGTAGAGAGATAGAGATACATACATACATACATACATACATACATACATACATACATACATACATGGATGTATATCCTCCTGTCCTCATGTGTTAGAAAGAGGTTTAGAATGATCTTACCGTTTCTTATCAGAAAGATGTATCAATTCACTTTACTTCCAGGTCACACTCTGAGACTGCACACTGAAGCTAAATGTTCAGCTATCCCCAGTGAGAGGAACAAATATTGAAAATAATTAAGAAAGGTTGATGCCACACATCTATACTTCCCAGGCAGGAGAGATGTGCTCAAGGAAATTGATTTTCATTTGCACATCCCCACACTGGAGCAGATGTCAAATGCATTCCCTCCGCCCTTCTAGCCCATTCCTGTCCACATACTCATTGTGTTCCAATCTTCACAGTTAAATCTTAAAACTATGGGCCCATTAGACCTGACTGTCCTCTATAACTCTATTAGGGATTCATGTTTTATTCAGCCTAGAAATGTGGCCATATTGATTTAACTTTAAGCAGTGCATTATTTGATTAGACAAGATGTTTACTTTTTCTTTAATTTGTGGGCTCGGCAGATCCAACAGACATTGGCCATGGAAGTCCTACAGATTACTTCAAATCTCTGATTTTTTTTTTTCAGTGAACTTGTGAATGAAGCAGATCAAGGCTAAACTCTCACTGATTGAACTTTCTTGATTCTTGTTCAGCTGGGGAAGGACTTCAAAGCAAAACGGTCAAAAAGCAACTGTTCTAGGAAGGGATAAGACTGAGCATGCTCCAGCATTACTCCTATGAGCCTTTTCTAGGAAACCAAATTATCACGATTGAGCTTTCAGTGGCTATAGCACGCATGTACCACAGTCTGTCAGCCTTCTCTGTAAAGTTATTGTTTAAGGATAGAGAGATGGCTCAGCAGTTAAGAGCACTTGTTGCTCTTGCAGAAGACTGAGATTCGGTTAGCACCCACATGGAGGCTCACAAAAATCTGTAACTCCAGTTCCCAGGGATCCAACACCCTCCTCTAGCCTCCTCATGCATCAGTACACACATGGTACACAGGCATACATGCATGCAAGACACCCAGGCATAAAATTTCAAAGATAGTTAAGTATAGTTTTTCCAAATCACCAAGTCATCCCATCAACTACAGAGTGGAGGGAGCCACGCCTCATCTCCAGCTTAATTGAAAAGAGAGGAGTGGTGTGGTGAGTAATACAAGAGTAAGGGTCTGAGTTCAAATTCATGGAACTTACACAGAAAAAAGACCCAGTAACATACATCTGTAAACTCAGTGTCCTCACACCAGGTAGAAGATAGAGACAGGAGAATCCTTGAAGGTGTGTTGGGCAAATGACCTACTGTATGCAACTGTGCGAAACAGACCCTCACTCAAACAAGGTGAAGTCTGACAGCTGAGGTACCTCTGACTTCCAGAGGGACATTGTGGCAAGTACAAGCTCAGCTGAGGGCTGAAGTCATAGCACAGTTAGTAGAATGCTTGTCTAGCTTTCACATTCACAAAGCCCTACACCCCATCCTCTCAGCACTGCATAAACCAGGTGAGGGATACCCACCTCTAATGCCAGGCCCAGAAAAACATGGAGGCAGGAAACATAGGGTTCATGGGGTACATAGGAAGTTTGAGGTCCGGCTAGGATTATATGAGACCCTCTCTTAAAAGTAAACAAATTAAGAAACTAAGGATTCACTGTCTTTTATCAGTTTTGTTGGATATAGGTGACTTGAAGTGCAAACTCAGCAAAACACACATCCTGGCCTAAGGATCAACCCAAGCTTAAGACCCATTTCCACGGGGCACTAAAATCTCCCAGAGCCTTTACCTCATTCTCCATAAACTTGAGATGATGTCACTTGTCATAAAGACTTGGTGTGACCTCGAGAGACGGTAATCAATCTGTAAGATGTCCTAGGCTACTGGCGAGCCCTGGATGATATATCCAACACACTTGCGTTTCCGGTCTCCTTACCTGTTTTGAAAGGGATGAGGAAGGGAAATCTGAAGAGAAGAGGGGAGAAAGGGAAACTTCAAAAGGACACTCCTACTAGGGCAATGAGATAGGTCTTCTGGATAGATATGTGGCCTTTGGACTTTGCCTCGGAGACAGAAGACGACTCAGGGATGACCTGGTTCTCTTCTGAGAACGTTCACACGATGACAGGCTGTTGCGATGGTCTCTGTATACAGCCATGGTGTTCCATGTAGATGCGAGACGCATCCTCCTCAGCATTCTAAATGTGACCCAAAGTCACAGGAAGCTTGTGAGGGAAGTAATTGGGCCCCAAACCGCCATAGCTAGTAACAGCTAACTGAAGCTGGAGAGAGCACATGCCAGACAGGAGCACTCTGGAGATTCCCCCTATGCCCCACCTCCCATCTCACCTTAGAAGCACTGGGAGTGCCGATGTGTGTTATCACATTTGGTTATAATATGGGCTCTGGGGAACCCATTTCATATCCTCCACATTTGCACAGCAAATGGTTTTAGCTGTTGAACCCCTCACTTTGCCTGGCCCTCTACTGTTGACATGTCAAAGCTTCTGAAAAAAATAAATGGTTCTTGTTTTATTCCATAATGACTCCGAAGTGCAAGTATAGTGAAACCGCCTAGTTAGATATTCTGAAGAGGAACAGGGAAGTATATCCTTCACATTTTTTAAAAAAAAAAAAAAGGAAATTTATTATAGACATGTCTGAGTAGGAACAAGTACAGTGTGTGCTGAGTTCTATTCGGTTTCAAACACCTACCAATGGCCGTGGGACCCAACCCCATGGATAAAGGGATAACATTGCATTTCTCATTTGGGGCCTGGGAGCATCTTTGCTTAGAAACGACAATGTTGAAGATCCTGGTTAACAAAAACAGCTGCTCTCAAACTGAAGACTAACGCTCCTAGTCAGACACTGGGGAATCAACGGTTTAATTTGAAAAATAAAATCACTCAGAGCTCAGAAACGTGTGGCCCAAGAAGCAGTTGATAGCAAAAGACACATCGGTTGGCTTGTTTACTCGGGCGTGGCGGTCTTTAGGAAAGGTGAACACGACACTTGAGGGAGGCAGAGAAATTAAAATAAAGGAGCTCTGTGCAGTGTGCGTCTTTTTTCTTATCATGATGGCTCAGTCCATAAGTGGCGGTGCAATTTCAATGGCAAATTAAATCCAAACAGCAATTTAGGCGGTGGAGATAGAAAAGAGGGAAGAGGGGATGAGCGCAGAATAAAGCTGATCATTTTCTGCTGGCTGGCTGTGCACTTGACAATCGGAACAGGAGACTCCCCCTGTTTAGTAAGCAGCCAGCCTGGGCTCTGAGTAGCCCCTTGTTTTGTAGTCCTCCCTCTGTTCTCAGGACTGATGTGATTTATTTATTTTTTTCAGCTACTAATGCTAGGAATAACTTCTTAGCTGTGTAAGTGATAGCTATCAATTTTTTTTAAGGCTTGAAATAACTTGAATTCTCTGTGTTTATTCTTTGAATAGCATAACTTAATCAGGAGATGTTTTTTTCTCTCTCTCATTTCTGTCTCTATTGATGCAAATATCCTGGGCTGAAAGAAAGGGATTTCGGAGTCCTCTTTACAATGTTCTTTGTGTACCCCTTAATTCTCATAAAGAGATTCATATTCAGTCATTTGCACTGCATTGGAGGGGGGGGGAATGAGGACGTGTTTTAATCTCGGAAAGGCAATAACTTCAAACGCCTCAGATCTTCCTTAAAACAAGTCACTCTGTAGACAATTCAAAAGCAGGAGAAAACATCAAAAAAAAAAACAAAAAAAAAATGAAAGCGTCTCTGAAACAAGCAGCTTGGATGTGTTCAGTGGGAAACGAGAGCATCTATTATCAGGAAGGAAGAAGGCACATGCTCAGGGCTTTCAACTTCTGCTGTGCCCAGGGCACCTGGGACACAGCACTGCTCTCTGCATCCCTGTCCCGATCTGGATGACAGAATCCTCAGAGTAGTGCCCCCCACGGTATAGTTAGGATTTCCCAAGTCCAGGATATCAGACCCTCTGAGGTCCCAGCCTGGCCATCAGCACATCAGTCCATAGCACCATGGCAAGCTAGCCAGCATGGCAGCAGTTCTGTAAAGGGCCACGTCGGAAGCTCCATACACCAAGCACATTATTTAAGGTGCCTGAAACAGAGCTATACCTCAAACTAACCCCCCTCAGGGCCATTATTTCCTGGGATGAATGTATTTCCCTAATGGACAGCACTAAACTGTTTGGGTTCAAGACATGAGCTACAACCTGAGCTGCACTTCTATGCCCATATCCTGGATGGGGGAGCTACACTATAAAAGCCTGAGGCATCCAGGTCCACTAGGGAGAAATGGCCCGGTGAGGTGGAGAAGGGCCTCAATAATTAGCTGTGTCGGAAGTTATAGTCCTCCTCAGTTTAGGACAAGAAGGCTGCCGTGACTCACTCTTTCATCTTCTCGGTACCTCCTTCTCCTTCTGTCGTTCTCATTGAAGAAAGCTAGCTGCTATGTCATGGTGCCATAAACCCCAAACTTGAGTTGGGTTTTCCACCTCTCTGAAAGACCACCATGATCAAAAGCAACTTGGGGAGGAAAGGATTCCTGTCACTTGCATCTCTCCATCACAGTCCATCATCGAGGAAAGTCAGGACAGGAACCTGGAGGCAGGCACTGAAGCAGAGACCATGCAGGAGCACTGCTTACCGGATTGCTACTCATGGTTTGCTCAGGTCTGACACTCTAAGACCACCTGCCCAGAGATGGGACCACCCACATCTCCAAACAACAGTCATCAATCAAAAAAATAAAATAAAATAAAATAAAATCCACAGACCTATCCATAGGTCAGTCTGAGAGAATGTACTTCCCAGCTGAGATTCTTTCTTCCCAGATATGTCAAGTTGATCACTGACACTTACTACGACAAGGGGAAATTGTCATTTTGCCCTCATTTGTGGTTCTTTTTTAAATTATGTGTATGTATGTATACATGTGTGTATGTATGTATATGTATCTATACATGTATGTGTACATATGTGTATATACACATGTATACATGTGTATATTTGTGTGTGTGTGCATCTGCCATAGCACATCTGTGAAGGCCAGAGAGTAACATTTTTTTAAAGATTTATTTATGTATGTATGTATGAACAGCTGCAGGCCAGAAGAGGGCATCAGAACACGTAACAGATGATTGTGAGCCACTATGTGGTTGCTGGGAATTGAACTCAGAACCTCTGAAAGAGCAGCCAGTGCTTCTTAACCACTCTCCACCGCTGCCCCCATTTTTTTTTGAGATTTTATTTTTATGTGAATGTTTGTTTGACAGTACATACAAATGAGTGCCTTGTGTGCAGTTCCCACAGGCCATAGGAGGAGGGCATTGGGTCTTCTGACACTGGAGTTACAGAGAGTTGTGAGGCACCATGTGGGTCCTGGGAATTGAATCCAGGTCCTCTGGAAAAGCAGCCAGTTCTCTTAACCATTGAGCAACCTGGGCAGCCTGTCCCCAGAGACTATCTTATGGCGTCTCTTCTCATCAGTAGTCATCAGGCTTGTGCAGCAAGCTTATCCATCTCACCAGCCCTAGCTGTAGTTCCTTTATGTCTCTGGTACTCAGACAGAACCCTCATCTAGTTTCATATATGGAAATATCTCACTTGCCTGGCTAATTGGTATATTTCATTTGATGTCTATAGTGGGACCTGCATAGAAATGGCTCACATACTCAAGTCTGCTCCATATGTCTATTCTTGGTGAAACGGCTGGGAAGAGACCTTGTCCCCACTGGCTGTGAGACTAGAGTGATAATAACTCCTACCCCTGTCAAGGTCACTGCACAAAAGAGGCTGCCGAGGACACAGTGGACGGGGTAGAAGCAGCATTGTACAAAACGGGACGGTCTTCGTCTTGACTCACTTTGCAAGACTGTCTCCCAGACACGTTCCAACCAATCCCTGGTTGACTCATGAAGGGTTTGAGGGCATTTATTATGCATGACTCTTGGAGCCTAATTATCGTGGAGATGCTGAACAGGACAGATCTGGCAGAGGCCACTCCTTGTTGCATCTTCTCTTCCAGCGTCTTCGGTGATGCTTTGGCACATTCACATAACTCAAAGCATCCTCTCCAGGGACACCTTTCAGAAATCATGCCACCCACCACCCTCGCCATCTCTGCAACGCAACCCCTTCAGGATACCTTGGTCACTGAACTCTTCCCAGCTGTTCCACCAGGAAGCTGTTTCAAAGCCAATGCTTTAGAGCAAACAGTGGGATGACTTTAAATCTCCATATGACAACTCAGCCATGGAGAGGCACGTGGCCCTTAAGCACTCATAAGCCAGACTCAGAAACAATGTGCTTCCCCAGGGCAGGAAAGACTTGGACACACTAACGTATTTTCATTAGGCTTTTAGCATCTCATTACTTCCTTGTCTAGCTGAAGTCAGAAGCCCAGACATTTAATTATTTCAGAGAGGAGTTTCAGGGCTCCTTCTTGGTGCCAGCCTCATCTTACTCACGTTTCCTTTTTTTGAGAAGGAAAACAGTTAAATACCATCTCATATCATGTAGCAGGCTTCTGAGGTCTAGGAAGCCATAATTTATGGGCAAACAATATAATTACTAAGCCATGAAAGCCTACATATAAACCGGGTCATCAGAGAGGCATAGGAAGATTAACAGTCCAGAAACCTATTGTTTCTCATATCCCCTATAAGGACTTTTGAAGGCTCTTGGCAAAGAGAAGAAAATGTGACTTTTGGTTGATGTGGCTGAAAACAGTAGTTACATATGTCGGAAAAGCTGGGCTGGATGATGGCTTGGCAGGTAGGGCATTTCTTCTACACATATGAAGACAGGAGCTCAGGTTGCTGGCACCCATGTAAATATCAGGTGAACATTTACATAGTGAGCACTTCCCAGATGAATACCTGAATTTCAGGTATTCAGGAGGCAGACATAGAGGATCCTTAGGTCAAGATGATGAACCAAAGTGGCTTGATCCACTATGGGATCCTCTTTCTTATGGCTTCCAAACAAAGAGGTCAGCTGGCAAATGATGCGCCTCCCTCCCTCCCTCCCTCCATCCCTCCTTCCCTTTCTTCCTCCTGCATGTATATTTACACACGTAATGTGTGTTTGTGAGTGTTTGTGTGGGCGTGTACTGCATATGTGCATGCCTGCCAAGACCCAATATGAACATGGAGAATTATTCTGGATTGCTCTACAGCTCAGGTATGGTGTCAGGGTCGCACAGTTGAACCCACAGCTCAACCATCAGGCTCCTCTGGCTCTTCCACTTCTCCTGGGAAGCATCTCTGCTTCCTGAGAACTTGAACTGCAGGTGACTTCCAGGTCTACTTCATTTAATCGAAACTTTCCCCCAACAATATATGGATTAGAAGTAGGTTTAGAGGACCAACATGAAAATGACAGTTAAGTTTGACTTTGGATTAAACAGAAAATGGATCTTAATATGTATCTTGCAAGATTTGTAACTGAAAAGTATGTTTTCTGAAATTTGAGCTTAGCTGGGCACTGGGAATCTCATGTTTTATCTGGAAAATGTAAATTCTAGATGCCACGTGTGGCTCATATACTATTTTTTCTTCTTCTTTCCTTTCTTTCTTATTTTTAAGGAAAATTTAATTTTCTGAAAATAGGTCAAACCAAATTGCAGGTTCTCTAAGGATTTTTTTTTTTTTTTTTTATGAAATTAGGCTTCACAAAATTTATCAAAACTGTCTCTGGCTTAAAGTACCTCCATCTTCAGAACTCTCCACGTTGGATAGTAGGCTAAAAATAGAGATAAATGATTCCAGTCAGAAGCTGTCTGCCATCAGAAATCACCTGAACTTTGATTTCTATCTTAAAGATCCTGTGATTGGCTGGATGTTGCGTGTAGCCTTCATGTGGAGTAGGCAAAAATTCGCTCTCGTTGCTGTTATTTTCATAAATTAGTTAACAATTCAGAGATTTATCTTAGCATCTGCAGGGGGACAGATGGTGCTGAGATTTCCATGTGGTCATAAGGACCCTTTATGACTCAGCTGCCTAAGAGTGACTTCAGGCCGTGTGTCAAGGGCTTGCAGGATTGTTAATACACATTGATTTGTTAAAGTTTTTTTCTCATGTGTTTGAAAGTGTGGCATGCACATGAGTGCACATGGTTGTGCACATGTAAGCATGAATGTGGAGGTCTGGAGTTAACTGCAGGGATCTTCTTGCATCTCTTCCCACTTTATTCACTGAAGGAGGGTATCTCCATTGACAATGCAGCTATTCTAGCTAGCCATGTGGCTCTGAGAATCTGCTGTTTCCATGCTCCATACATGTGTGTTCAAGCATGTACATGGGCCCACAAATGTACATATACACATACACACATACATGTGTGTTCAGGCATGAACATGGGCCCACAAATACACACATACACATATCCAGGACTATCCCAAGCAAACAGAAGACCAATTACATTTAAATATGTAATTCACCTATTTAGACAGGAATTAAGACTATCAGACTATCGGGATTAGAGAAATAACTCAGTAAAGTTCTTGTCTTTCAAGTGTGAGGACTTGAGTTCAGAATCCAATAACCCACATGAAAATTCAAACATGGGGCTGGAGAGATGGCCCAATGGTTAAAAGAACTGGCTGCTCTTCCAGAGGACCAATTTAAATTCCTAGTATCCACAAGTTGGTTCACAAGTATTGGTAACTCCAGTTCCAAGGGATCCAATACCCTCTTCTGTCCTCTGAGGGTATCAGGCTCACACATGCAGAACATACATACATGCAAGCAAAAACATTCATGCACATAAAATAAAATTTTAAAAAGCTAAGCACAAGGATGAGTGCCTATAATCCCAGTGCTGTGAGATAGGAGACAGAGACAGGAGAAGTCCTGGACTAAGTGGTCTACTTAATGTAGTTTGTCAAATGAAAGGTTGAAGGCACCTGAGGACTAGCACATGAGATCATCCTCTGACCTCTATACCATGTGAGCACATGTTCCTCTATACATGAATGCAAGTGAGCATGGGCACACATGCACACACACACGCACACACACACACACACACACACACACACACACACAGAGAGAGAGAGAGAGAAAGAGAGAGAGAGAGAGAGAGAGAATATCAACATTTACAATGTTGATATCAATGGTATCTTGATGTATACCATTTTCAGTCATCCTCCCCTTCTGAATAAGTAAATAGTCAATTATTGCAATGTCTATCCAATCAGATGCTTTGCTTGTGTTATGAGAGCCTCCCAGAATGTGAGATCTTGAAGCATCCTTTCCAACTACCCTCATATATCTCCATCTTCAAAAGGAGTCATTATCTTAGAAAGGGTTTTTTTTATGACAAAGAGTAAGATGTCTCTTTTTCTCTTTCTTCATAAGAACTTCATACACATATATGCATATAAAATTGATCATATCCACCCTCAAGTTCCCTCTCCAAGACTCCTCTAGTCTTTCCCAACATGTCCCCCTCCCAACTTCATTCCTTTGTTTTCTAAACTACTAAATCTATTTTGTGCTGCCCATATATACTATATATACTCTGATATGGAGCCATCCACTAGAGCATGAGAATCCTACAAGTGACCACACCCTCAAAGATGAATGATTCTCCCTCCTCCCATGGCCACCAACTACCAATAGCTCCTCAACAAGGGGTGGGAGTTGGGGTGGAGCTAGAGGGAGTGCGTGGAGCTAGAAGGCTCCTTCACCTTTTTGGCTGACGTTTTGGCTGGTGATCCTGTGCAGGCCTTATGTGGGTAATCATGGTTGTTGTGAGTTCATGAATGCAGTGACCCCCCATCCTATTCAGAAGACAGTGTTGGACAGCAACCACATAGAAGTGTTACTTTTATTGAAAGTATTAATAAGAGTAACAATTTTAATATCTTGATTTCCAGTTAAATACCTCTGTTTCTCCAATACAAATATACTTCAAATATGTCTATTTTATGTTGGGTTTTTGTTTGTTTGTTGAGACAAAAATCTCACCATGTTGCCTAGGCTAACAAATCTAGTGCCTCTCCTGAATCCTGGTATTACAGGAAAATTCACCATTGGACCAGGCTTTTCCTTGGTTTTATTCAATTCTAGGTATTTTTTTGTTCTTGTTGAAATTATTTCTAAATTATTCCAAGCTGGTAGGGGAAAAAATGTCAAAATTTTGAATCAACTCACAGAAACATTTTAGATTCACCAGCTTTTAGTAATAGGGTTATAACATCAGTAATATATCTTACCACTGTCACAGCTGGTTTAATTAGTATTTTGGGGGAGGGGGAGAACTATGTTTGAGCATCATTAATCAAATAAAAGTTCAACAGGAAGCTTAAAATATGACTCAGAGGTTAAGAGCACTTACTACTCCTGCAGAGGTCTTGTGTTCTGCTTCTGACACTCACATCACCAAGGGATCCAACAGTCTCACCTGGACTTCATATGTACATGCACATGCACACTTAAAAAAAATAAACCCTAAAAATGCAACAATGCAACCATTTCAATACAGTAAACCCAAATTAATACCAGCCAGTTTCACAAAACTTAATGAACTCCTAGTCATTAGAGGGAGGTGGAGACCCTGAGGGATAAAGGAAGTGTGATTAACAGGCCTAATAGCTGGAGATATCAGGAAAAGTCCTCACACACTTCAAGCAGTCTTTGTTCACAGACATACACTCCGTGGACCCCCTGCACCAACCACAGAGCGCCTTTGAGGACTGCCACAGGAAGAGCCCGCACTGATTACCCCAGATGGGAATCTCAGAAGACAGTGCCTGCATTTGCAAAGGCAGTTATTGAAACCTGGCCAAACATATGATGTTCTGATTAATTTTGTTCCCAACAAAGAGTGTCTTCTACAGCCTGCTTTCTGTATTTCCATTGTCTTAGAGCCTGCACCAGCAACCGCCTTGAGATCCCAAGTCCCACTTCTACCCACCTTCAGCAGGTTCCATTTAAATCAAATTTTGGCACAGAGGTTTCCAAAGTCTTGCCCAGGTCAGAAGCAGGGTCTCTTCTTCAGTTCTTCTTTTTTTTTTTTTTTTATCAATCTGAGCTGATGTCTTAGGAGCAGATTTATGTTCATTTATAGTTACCAATTACCATCCCTGCTTTGTGTTTGTCAAAGGACCATATTGTCTTTGATGCTCCAAGCACATGGCGCTCAGATGCAGACCACAGCACTTAAGCTTCCTCCTGGCTTACTGTTGGCAGTGAACTTAGCTTTTAAGTTCTGGATGGCAAGCAAACCACACGAGGATTGGAATAAAATCAAAGGAAATTTCTCGAATTTCAGTATGTCTACAGAACCATCCAGCAAGATGATTTGGGCGACATCTATTAGCATCTAAAATCTGAACAATTGTAGAAGCTATGTTCACAAGAGAAATCTCCAGATTCACCTTCCAGCATGCCTAAGATGGTAGAAAAGAATTTAGTTTTGCCCAAAGAGACATCTGGCAGGCTCAGATTCCTGGGAGCATCTTTTGGGGAAACATCTACACATTGCCTGGCAGCCATCATGCACCTAACTCCTGGCCTACACTGATTGGTTCATACTTAAGGGCCTGACAGAGGCCAGGAAACCATTACCTTGTGAAATCTAGAATGGTCGAAGGATTCAGGTTTGGCCTGTTTGTCTCATTGTTAAGAAGAGATGTCCACTCAGGCAGAGCTGGTAAACATTTCTCCCACAAGAACAGGTGAACGGAAGAGCTAGGGATACACAATCACATCAAAGATGATTGACAGAGAAAACTTCCCATGGATCCTTAGTGTCCACTCCAGCTAAGTAGGATCTGCTTCCCCGAGCTTAATTCCAAGAGATCGTTTTTATTGGAACAAATACCCTCTGTGGCCCAGCTATCTTCAATCTATTGCCCACATTCAAAATCAGAAAGTATCAACCAAAGGCTGAAACGCGAAATAAGTCAACGACTATTGCATTCTGAGCTCATTGGGAGGGCTGCAGAGTAGAAGGTACCATGTGCTTCCCAACAGCCAAGCTCCAACTAATGGCCTCCCCACCTGCATGCATGCTTCCCTTTATCAGCTACAGGGGTTTGTGGATCCCATCACCTCCAGGATACAAGGTGGAACCACTTCAGGAAGAGTCAAAGGAGACAGCTCAAATTTGTTCTCTTCCCACCACCACCCAGAACAACTGGGCAGCTGCCTAACCACTGATGTCTGTTTCTCCTCTACGATGTTCAAGATACTAATGCGCGCCTACTGGCCTGCTCCAGTTCCACACAAATAATTAGGGATGGAGAAGCAGAAGATCATTGAGTAAGGAGAAATGATGGTTTGGGAAGATCAAAGGGAAAGAGATTCAGTAATATAATGTACACATGAGCCAGGAGGGTAGAAGATAATAAGAGGGGACTGGTCCAAGAGGGCCCTGGGGCCAAAGCAGAGGCTTTAAGAAAGAACAATTATGACGTGCCGTTTTCAAAGGACACCAAGTCAGAAAGAACTCAAGGCCAGACCCAAAAGTCTTTTTTAAGCACACACACACACACACACACACACACACACACACACACACACACAGGTAAGGTACCTGTGGAGGCAAGAAGAACGCATTATATCCCCTGAAGCTAGAGTTACAAGTGGTTGTGAGAGCCCAACATAAGTGCTAGGAACCAAAGTTGGGTCTTCCGGAGGAGCAGCAAACACTCTTAACTATAAGCATCTTTCAGTCCCTTAAATACCCAGTTTCAAAGTATATACTCTGCTCATGCCTCAAACCACTGAACAGGAACTTTTGAGACAACAAATAAAAACAAAACCAAAACAACAACAAAAATATCATAAACAAAGAAAGAACAACCTGATTTGTAAAGTCATCCACATTGGATATAAGGGATGGTTAGTGTCTGAGCAGAATCGGCTTGCCTTAGTGAAGGGATGGGATGAAGGCAAGCTCCGACAAACCACATATCCAGCCTCTGAATTCGGTCAAGTAATGATGACGGGGAAGGTGATGCTCTCAGACACTGGTCTCCAGCTTGTGAGGCAGTGGAGGATGCTGACTGACTGAGGCAGTGGAGGATGTTGACTGATGGAGTGAGGCAGTAGAGGATGCTGGCTGACAGAAAGCATGGTATCAGGTTGCTAGAGGCAGAAGGGAGAGCTTGATCTGGGCCAGAGGGATAAATGAGGATCCCACTTCCAGATGTGAGGATGAGAAAGTGAGAGCTATAAAGATGTTGAGACAGATGTTGGAGAGACAGAGAGACTGAAAGACTGAAGGACCAGATCACACAGAGGAGGGAGGAGTTCAGGACAAGGGCAAAATACATGCTAATTTGATAGGCATAATCCTGAGGTTTATAACATAAGCTAAGACACAGCTGTCCCCTCCCCAAACCAAACCAAACAATGCATCAAACAGCAGGCTTGAACTTCAGCCTGGGGTCTTCCCAAAGGCTGCTCTATACTGCCTTGGAGACACGGATTAATCCTGCAGATGCTAAAACCCCCTGCTTTGCAACAAAGCTGGCAAAGTCCTGCTGCTCAAAGAGCAAAAAAGCAAAGCTTCATGCCTCCTGCAATCAAAACATTATAAAGAATAAAATAAATGAAGATGTCAACACTACCTTAAGCAGCTGGTTTCTTTCCATGTAGCCTCTATGGGAATATTGGGACTGCTTGGCCTAACCCAGGACACATGTATGTTGGCTTGAGAATAGGCTTACACAGTAAATAGAAGATACTTTAAATGAAGTTAAACAAGAGCATAAACGAAGAGATAATAGCTCTAAGCTGAGCAGAGGAAGCAATCAGCAGCTAGAAAAAAGAAGTAAAGATGATTAGAAATGAAGAGCAGGAAACTCACGGACAGACAGGCAGAAAGAGATGGAGAGCACAGCATTAATCAGAAACATATCTACAGACAAACAAGTTAGCCAATGGGCCCCTTGAACAGCAGCAAGCAGTGGTGACAGATTAACAAGAAGAAAGCCAGGTCCAGTGGTACAGACCTGTAACTCCAGCAATTTAGGAAGCTGAGGCAGGGAGATCACCAGTTCAAGGTCACCCTGGGCAACACACTAAGTACAAGATGAGCACTGGCCACTTAGTTAAGACTCTGTCTCAAAGAAGTGAAAAGGGTGCTATATGGGAGGAGAAACTGGAGAGGTGGTTCCGTGGTTAAGAGCACTGGCTGCTTCTGAAGAGGACCTCTGTCCAGTTCCCAGCAGCCACATGATGGTGCCCAACCATCTGTAACTCTGAACCAGGGGCATCTGATGCCCTCTTCTGGCCTCTGTGGGTAATGCATGCACATGGTATACAGACATGCATGCAGGCAAAGCAACCGTATACATAAAATACATTTTTAAAAGATCTTTTTCTCTTAAAGTAAAAAGACGCAGCAGAGGCTGCAATTTAGTGGTAGAGAGTTGGTCTAGCATGTCTATATTCTGCCCCCAGCAAGAGGGAGGGAGGGAGGGAAGGACAGATGGACAGATGCACAGACAGAAGGAGGGAGGGGAGAAGATGAAGAGGAGAAAGGGGAGGAGGATGTAGAAAGGGAGAGGAGGATAGAGAAAGGGGAGAGGAGAGGAGGGGAGGGAAGGGGGAAAGAGAACATCAAACTCAGTGGAAGAAACCAAAGCAGAATGCAGGAGCTGAGACAGGAACCCTGCTTGCATTTCTCCTTTGTGTCCCTGCCCGAATCTTCACCCACCCCAGTTCCACAGCTCGAGAATGGCTGCTGGAGTGTGCAATTAAATTGAGTGCGGGTTTCCAGTTCCCTTTCTGTGCCTGAATCTCAGTACTGTAGCGACTTGCGCTATCCTGTTTGTGCCTCGTTAACAACATTGCTTTGTTGTGCACAAAAAAAAAAAAAAAAAAAAAATCTTACTTCGCTTGGGCTAAATTAAAATTTAACAAAGTATCAGGTTGCCACAGGACTAACAAACCACTAGCAGCTGTTTAATTAAAACAAACTTGAAGAGTAAGCACTAGACAGAGGAGTTTCAGAGGAAGACATGAAGCTGCTAGCAGCCGACCATGAAATAAAGGCTTTATTGGAAAGGAATGAGCCCTCCTACAGAAGAAATGAAACCACCAGGTGCCTTGCAGTTTCCAAAGGCTGGAGTCCTGAGCCAGAGTCTCCACCCCTCATCCCGATCTGCCTGTCAGCCTCCTGGTGTCCTGGGATCTCCTTCAGGAAACAGAGGTGGTGTCAAATAGTTTTGTGTGTTCAAACAATGTTATTCAAGTCACAAAGCCAAGGCGATATGTCTAAACAAAATGAAACAGCACACGGTGAACTCCTATTGTGCAGAGTGAGCTGCCTGGAAAGGTATTAAGCAAAGGATGGTTTGAAGAAAGACAGGGTCTGGGTCATAAAACTGACTCCGCCTCCCCCTAGCAGCTATCAACCTCCAGTAACATCTCAGCTATGGGTGGGGCCTCCGGAGCCCCCTCCTTCTCGATGTTGGAGTGGTGCCTGGCTAGATCTTGTACTGATCTTATGCCAGCAGCCACAACCACTGAAGGTTCGTAAGCTCAGCAGCCCTGTGATGTCCAGGAAACATTATTCTCAATACTCATGCCCCCTCTTCCAGAATGTTCATGAAAGTCATTTACTCAGTTTTATAGGATTGGGTTCACACCTCAAGACTCCATGAAGCAGCATTGGGAATAAAGAGTACCTGGCATTGACCTCTTCAGAAAAGCTCATAAAAACCGCTATATGCTATTATTGAAAGAAATTCTCCTCTTCTTCATCTTTAATACATCCCTCTCTAGTAGGAGTTAAAGGTTTGTATTTGCTTTAGCTTGCTTTGTTTATCTAGTACCCTTAAAATACAAATTGATTGATTTTTCCAACTGTGCTGTTTAATTGCTTTAGCATACATGTATGAGGGATATGTATGTGATGTATATGTATACAAGTGTATAACTGTATGCACTGGTACATAGGTGTAGACACTCAGAATTATGTTCTTTCCTATCACTCTATGCTTGATAAAGGGTTTCTTGCTAAACCTTGAACTGGCAGTAGCCATCCTCAGTCACCCTCCTATCTCTACCACCCCCTGGACACACAGGCACACAGACACACAGACACACAGACACACACACACACACACACACACACACACACACACACACAGACACACATGGCACTGGTATAACAAGCATACAGACCCACACCTGGCTTTTTGCATAGATGCTGACAACTAACTCCAGTCCTCATGCCTGCCCAGTAAGTACCCTTACCTTAAGAGCCATCATGACAGTTCTTGATGGTCACCAAGGAGACACAGCACAGAGCGTATCTATGAAGATCTTTTCAGAGAGGTTTAAATGAAGAGGGAATACCTGTTCTGAATGTCAACTGGCATCCTCAGCTATACAGAGATGAGGAGGCCGGGCCAACAACAGCATTCTTTTCCCTCTCTGTGCTTGACTAAAGGCACAATGTAGCCATCCTCTCTGAAGATACAATGTGACCAACTGTCACACTTCTGCCACCATGCCTTCCACACCATGACCCACTGTACCCTCTACCTGTGAGCCATCATAACCCTTTTCTTCCTCCATTAAGTTCCGTTTATCAAGTATGAGAAAGGCACGTAATAGACTGACAAAGGTGACTCTTTTGTTTTGCACATGGTGTCAGTATTTAGCAACCTAAAAACTCTTACAAATTCTCAAGGTTTTATTGGTGCTTCCAAAGAATTGATTCTGAAATAGGATGCCTGTCTGTTTTCAGAAGAGAAATGGGCCATTAATTTCACAGTTTCTAAGAAATCATTCTTTCCTCTTGGATGCTGCCAATTATTTGTTCTTTCAGGAAGGCGCCAACAGCTGGGTTGCAGGAGTTCGTGATGTGTTTCATAATGACCTCATTGCTTGGCTCAAGTGGTCCTTTCTTAAAGGTTTACGTTGTCAGGTGGGCAGCAGGCTGTGCTGGCCTCATCTGTAGAAGGAAATTAGAAGAATTATAGTTAAGAATGCCAAGAGCATTTCAGGGATTTCTGTCAAGTGTGCTGCTCACAGACATGAATTCTTATAAATTAAATTTTGAAGGAGGATTTCAGGAAAGCAATTTCAATTATTTTTTTTTAATGATCCTATCGAAAGATGAGGTAAACTATCTGTAACCCTGCCTTAGTCTTTATGCAAGCACTTGTGCACCCCACTGGGAGGTGCACTGGGAGGTGACAGAAGGACAGAGATGGGGGTAGTGCTTCCAAACTGAGGTATTTCCATTGGTATAAAGATTAGAAGTCACTGATACTCAGGATTAAACTACTAAATCCATCTGCACACCTGGCTGGTTGGTTTTTTGTCAACTTGACACAAGCTAGAGTCATCTGGGAAGAAGGAACCTCGATTGAGGAACTATCTCCAGAGACAAATCTGTGGGACATTTTCTTGATTAGTGATTAATGTGGGAGGAGTCAGACAACGTTGAGCAGTGCCACCTTTAGGTAAATAGTCCTGAGTTGTATAAGAATGCAGGCTGAGCAAACCATGAGGAGCAAGACATTAAACAGCACCCCTCCGTGGGCTCTGCTTCAGTTCCTGCCTCTAGGTTCCTACCTTGAATTCCTGCCTTGACTTCCCTCCCTGATTATAAGCCATAAGACAAAATAAACTCTTTTTGTCCCCATATTGGCTTTGGTTGGTGTTTATCACAATGGCAGAGAAACCTGACTAGGATACACAGCATGACAGAATTTGGAAAAGATTTTTAATATTAACATTACTAATACTGAAACGTAAGCAGACAATTCAAGCCATGTTTTGTGGCTTGAAAGGATCATGATAGCATTTGTATAGAGATTGGACCAATGGGGAGCTGGAAAAAGTGTTGATGATCCAGGGTAGGTGGCAGTGGCTTGGGCTGGGATGACAGCAGTGATGAAGGAGAACGAAAGAAGACTCTACCTGTGTTGTGTAGGTCAGACCCACCAGGACACCCTAAGCTAGATTCAGTGGCGAGGAAAAGACAAGCCTCAGAGACCCCACACGGCACAATTTCCTTGGAGCTAAAATATTTCATCTCTGGGGAAAACTCTCTAAGACTCAGAAAGAAATAACTCAAAAGTTTCAGGAAGTCCCTAACACTGACCAGGTGCACAGGGCTCCTCCTTCCACTCCTTTATATAAGTAGTGAGGACTACAAAGATGGAGGAGACTCTCCAACCCATTGATCAGCCTACAAGTTGTACAGAGAGCTACAATGTTACAACTTTCACAAATCAGCACCCAAGCTGGGGTGGGTTTTGATGAAGCTGCCTTTGAATCATCTATGCTCTTATGAGTAACCTCTCACCTATATTCTTGTAACTAAGCCCAGCTAACTCACTGGTTCACCAGCTTGCATTGTTGGTGTTATGCTCTACTGTCAGTCCTCTATCTTAGGTGACTACAGGTTTATTCCTATCTCTCCAGGAACAGTGTCTCACAGCAGAGTCCAGAGTCTTCAGTCAAAATGATTGGATAGATGCTGATGCCATTTGCCAAGATATACAAAGGCAGGGACAAATGAAGGAGGATGACTGTCCACACAGAGAGAGGGCACACCTCCTGGAATGTTCCAGAAGGCTAGAATTATACTTTATGACTAAGTCATTTTTTAAGGGATGCATCACAGTCCAAAACAAATTCTGCTGCACAGTTCATCAGAGTTAATTGGCTGGAATTTCACTGTAACAGAGGCTTGTCCTCGCAGTCACAAATGATGCCATTTGAACTAACACTCATGCCGGAATGACTGTGTCATCAGCCATGGATTGGGAACAGAAGGCTGAATCAATTGGCAGTAAAATGTGAATGAGCCCCTGGTGAAAACGGGATGCTTCCTGCAAGGGACTCTCTAATTGTTAATCAATTGCAATAAACCTTCTGGTCAACCTCCAAGGATGAGCTGTGTGTCCCGCTTGAGACTGAGCTGACTGCTGGCCATTTCATGAATGCTGTTGAGGCTTCTGAATAAAGGTCACATTCCCCAACCCTTCAAAGAGCTGGCCTGTTGCAAGAAAAAAGGGCAAACAAAGGAGGGAACTCTCAGATTGAGTCAACCACCACCTCAACAGAGATTACAAATTTCTTCCCTGAACTAGGCTGAAAGCCAGCAAGCTAAATGATCAAATGAACATGATGGCCACAAACCAAGCATCCTTAGAAGACTGACCTTGACTAGCTAGTGTTCAAGGTCACTACTTGTCTAAGTTGATTTTCTCACTGCTGTGATAAAATGCCTGACAAAGGCAACTTAAGGAAGGGTTTGTTTAGCCTCATAATCTGAGAGTTCAGTGCATCATGGTAAAGATGTCTGGGAAGCAGGAGTGTGAGGAGACTGGTCACATTACATCTGCAATCAGGCAGTAGAAAGAGATGAATTCCAGTGCTCAGCTTGCTTCCCTTTGTTCTCATTTTATTCAGTCTGGGACTTTGTCCCATAGAATAGCACTGCACATATTCAAATTGTGTCTTCCCTCTAGTTAAGCCTCTCTGGAAATGTTCTCACAGGTGTGTCCTAAAGAGTATTCTAGGTATTTCTAAATCTAGTCAAGTTGCCCATGGGAATGAGCCACTACATAACCCAAACCAAACAGGATCTGTGAGACTGCAGGAAACAAACAACTATGAGAGAAGGAGACATTAATGGCTGACAGAAGCCTGTCTGGTTGTGATACAGAGAAAGCATCCACACAGGAGATGTGAGAAAGCACACCAGCTCCTTCATGATTCCTACAATCAGGTCACTTAACCTCTCTATAACTAAATGTCCTTATCTATGAAATAATTGTTTTGGTTCCTACCCCATGAATTGGTGTTGTGTATTCTAAATGTTCAATTGTCATTATTGGTATCTCTGTCCATATAGCCAGAGAGCACACATCTCATCTAAGTTGAAGCTGTCATCTGAACTCTGATTCCAGCAGGGTTACACAATGCTAGGTTTTCACAGGTTCAAGTATTTCCAGGTCAGAAATCTTAATATCAAGCGAAAGTCCTTGACATTAAAATAAATAAAATGACTAATATACAAATATGCAGGGTGGATCAAATAAAACACAGGTACAGACCAGACCAGGGCTGAGATTCCACATGCCATTTGAGTGAGGCAAACATGTAATCTGTGTGCAAAGCTGGAGGATCATCAGAGGTCTTCCATTTTCATTACACATGAAGCTCACTGACTTCTCCTCAGGGACAGACAGCCATGCCAAATCACAAATGGGAAAGTCAGGCTCAGAGATGCACACAGACTTGCTCAGGTACCTATACATGGCAAAACAGGGATTTAAAAAGGAGGGATCTCTAAATCCAGATGTAATTTTTCTAGTTTTGTGTATATTAGTTGCTTTTCTGTTGCTGTGAGAAAACACTACGACCAGAAACAACCAAGGGGAGAAAAGTTTATTTGGACTTACAGTTCCGTTGGTGGGGGGAGAAGCATGGCAGTGGGTAGGAGGAGAAAGATGCTGAAAGATCTCATCTTCAATCAGATGCAGAAAGCAGAGAGAGCAAACTGGAAGTAGGGCCAGAGTAGAAAATCTGAAAGTCCACATTCACCCTCTATCTAGAGCACCTTGTACTTGCACCATTAAGCCCTCACCCCCTAAAAGTACCCATAACCTCCCCAACAGCGCTACCTACTGGGGAACAAAGTATTTAAATAGGTGGGCCTATGGGGGATATTACCCATCTAAATCACCACTCTGTGTTACATTCCACCTTCTACGTCTCCAGGAAAATTACTGCTTCACCCCCACCACAGTCAGAAGGTGGTATCAGCCACTGGACAACTGGACATGCTGCCTCGATCCAATTCTTCAGTCTAACCATCTTGCCCCTGCTTCTAGCACAAGTAAACAGGCCATTTATGGAATGCTATAGCTTGCTGTAGCTCATGCTGGCCACACACCTGCTAAATATTGAGCAGAAGCTACAGTGCACCTCTGGACATTTCTGTTTTCATTTGTATACATCAAAGTGCTGAATACAGAAATCAAATTTAATTAAACACAGTAAGCTGTCTAGAAGTATCCAAGCAGCTATGATGTCATTTCCTCCTCTTTTCCAGCCTCCTGTTAGAGCTTTGCAGGAGGGTACTACTCAAGCAGATTTTCCTTCCCCGGTCTCATGATGCTATTAACTTCTGATGATGCATGCTCTATTCATTAATTGCCCTCCTCCTTAATTGAGTTCAAAGCAATAACTACAAAAAGAGTTTCTAACTATTGGCTTTAACCATAAACTTCTTAAGACTCATGACCATGTACTGGCCCAGCCAAGTATCATTGAAAGATGGCTTTCAGTGGCAAGGGCTGTGTCTTATTTGAGTCCTATTTCTGTAATAAACACCATCACCAGAAGCAATTTGGAGAGGAAATGGTTTGTTTCAGTTTACAGCTTATAGCCTATCACTAAGAGAAGTCAGGGAAGGAACTCAAGGCAGGAACCTGGAGGCAGGGACTAAAGCAGAAGCCATGGAGGAATGCTGCTTACTGGATTGCTCCCCATGACTTGCTCAGCCTGCTTTCTTATACTCCCCAGGACCAGCAGCCTAGGGATGGCACCAGCCATAGTAGATTGATCCCTCCCACATTAATCATCAATCATGAATATTCACCACAGGTTTGTCCACCAACCATCTGGTAGAGGCACTTCGGCAGAGGCATTTTCACAAATGCAATTCCCTCTTCCCAGATGACCCAGGCTTGACTCAAGATGACAAAAGTCCAACCAGCATAGGCACATGGGTCACCAAGAGGTGAAAAGAACTGTAGAGATGGAATCAAGGCTGACCTAGAGACACAGGTTCAATGTATTTCTCTGCCATGGTATTATTGTCTTGGGAAAATTGTGTGAATTCATAATTCTGTTTTGTTTCCCTTTTAAGGGTTTTTTTTTCCTATCAGAATGTCAATGACAGAGTTTCTTCATATCCAGACATGATAAATAAATTCAAAGAGTAGTTAAATGTCCCCAGCATAAGCTGTGCTCACATAGGCTGGAAGGAATAATAACAAAGAAAATACTTGTTCTTGTTCACCATAGAGTAAGGAGGGTGGACATAACCAAGTGTTCATCTTGCTACATTTGCAATTACTTCTCGGATTTCTCTCCCTCTCTCCTTCTCTCCCTCTCTCTCCTTCTTCCCCTTCCCTGATTTTTTCTTTATCTTTTTAGAGATAAATAAATTCATGCCAGAAAAAAACATACTTTCATAATGAAATACAGGGTCTTGCTATGTAGCCTAGGCTGGTTTCAAACTCTTAGAAATCCTCCTGCCTTAGGTTCCTAATATTCTGGTAGTATAGGCATGAGACACAATGTGATGCCTGACTTGAAAATAAAAAAGAAAAAGAAAAAGAAAACAAGAAGGAGATAGCAGCACAAGTGTTGGGCTGGTGAGGGCTCACATGTGGCTCAGCTGGTGAGGGTGCCTGACAACCTTAGCGGATCCCCAGAACTCGTGTAGTGGGAGAGAACTGTCTCCTACAAGTCTTCCTCTGACCTCCAATCTCACTTTGGGATTCCCAACCACATGTTGGAGTATACACACACGCAATAAAATAGCTAAAATATTTTTAAACACATCTATGTGTTGCTTTATGATACATTATATGTTAAGTAAGTGCTCTTTACCACAGTTATTGCTCATTGCTCTCAAATCAATGTGGGTCCACTCAGGTACCCTGTTTCAATGTCTCAGCAATGATAGGGCTCAGGTCCCACCTCTGTGGAATTCAAAGTAATCATGTGACTCATCTATTAATACTGGAGAAGCTCCGCAAACCACCCACTAGGGACCCCTAAACACTTACTGCTCCCTCAAACAGAGTATCACCACAGTTGTCTTGGAGTATGCCGAAATGGAGAAAAACACAGGTCGATCTTTCCAAGAAGGTCATTGTTACCTAACAGCCACCTACAAATGTTGCAGATACATTCTTCTGTCTTTTGAATTACTTCTCTTTGTTAATGAATTCGTTTCATTTAATTAACTCAACTAATGAATTTATTAATGTATATTGTAGGATGCTGTTCTCAGAGCATGACACTTCTATCTAAAAGCCAAGCCAGTTGTCATTGCCCACAGGAGGTCCTCAGGAGATTGGGCCCACTAACATTCTGTGGTTGAGAAAACAGAAGGGACCATGAATACTAGACACTTAGACTCTGCCTCTACATGGGGATATATAAAATTTTTATTGTTGGGGGTTGAAGGGTATGGCTGGAACAATAGACATTTTCTTCAATAGTGTAGCTGCCCATAAGTTACCTATGTTCCTGTAAGCCTCGTCCATACTCTTGTAAGTAAGTCTTCAACTAGGTTTTGTTTATTTTTAGGATTCATTATTTATCTTTTAGATTTTTATCTATATGTGTGTTTTATCTGCACGTGTGCGTGTTCCTGCAGAAGTCAGAAGAGATTGGCAGATGCCCTGAAAGTGAAGTTACAACCAGTTGTGAGCTACCTCAAAGGTGCTGGGGACAGAACCTGGGTCCTTTGCAAGAACAGCCAGTGTTCTTAACTGGTGGGTCATCTCTCCACGTCAAAGATTGTATTTATTTATGTGTATATGTATGTGTATGTGTGTGTGTCTGTATGTGGACATATGCATGTGAGTGAAGATGCCTATGGAGGTCAGAAGAGAGCGCTATATCCTTGGGAACTGGAGTTACAGATGTCTGTAACATTGTGATGAGAACCAAACCTGGGTCCTCAGTAAGAGCAGCAAGCACTTTTAACCACTGAGCCATCCCTCCAGCCCCATAAATAAGCTTTTAAAATTCAGAAATAGTTCAGTAAATGACCCATATCTGAAAGAGCCGAGTCAGAGTACCAATCCCACACAGGAACCTTGTGGAAGCAGTTCCCACACGGCGTTCACACAGGACAGGTCTCTGGAGCTGACTGACCTCTCTTAACCCCGACTTCCCTCCCACCTGCCCCCTTCCATTCATCTGTGTTACATGCCTGCTCTCTGACCAAATTTTAACTCATTCTTTGGACTTTTGTGAGCCCCTCAAGAATTTCATAGGCACTTGAACACAGACACGCCCTTAAGAAATAATAATCCAAGACTAAACCAAGGCCAGAACACCAGGAGTAAACACAGCATGAAAGCCTCTTAGAAGAATGGCCTTGCCCTTTGTAGTTTGGAAATGAAGAACCAGGAGTCCTCTTTGGGAAAAATATCTTATAAATTAATATAGCTTCATTCGCAAAAGACATGGCACTAGTGTGTGTAGTAATTTATCAGTACCTAGTTATAAAGTAAAAGTCTATCCATGTGGGTAGTGAGATGTCTGACCACCTGAATTGGGTCTTTAGAACCCATATAAAGTTGGGAGAGAAATTACTCTACAAAGTTGTTCTCTGACCACCACATGTACACTGAGGGGTTCACACCAATTTTTTTACATTTAACACATGCATCTGTGCACACACACACATACACACAAATAATAATAATAATAATAATAATAATAATAATAATAATAACCACCATGATTTATACAATCATCACGGAGGCTCATGCAACCAGACCCTATTTCTCAGGGTCTGACCTGCAAAAAAAATAGAAAGATCAAATCCAGACCTAGGTATAAATCAAACTGTGGAGACAACCTACCCAGACCCACGCTCCAAATACATCACAGTGGTCTTGCATGACTGCATCTGAAATGTAACTATTAGAGAGAAAGTCTAATGCAGACATAAAATCACAGTGAAAAGGCAGTATACTTCTAGGATGTCCAACCATGTCATGTCCCATTAGGCTCCCATACTCTTGAAGCTGGTGGCACTAATTTACTGCTTCCATCATAAAGTTCTCCTCCTGGGAGGAAGAATAGGGATTCGTAATCATTGCTTGTGAGTGCTTTACTTCATTCACCAAAGGTAGAAGAGTCTGTAGTCAAAGGTGGTTCTGGGGAAATTGGAAGGGTTGACAACTCTGTCTGGAACTCCACAGATTTCTCAGCCGAAAATCCTTAGAAATGCTGTTGGTGCCATTCATTGTGGAAGTTTTCAACACACAGGGTTGATATAAGGTCCAGAGAAGAAGGCAGAGCTGCTGATAAGAATGTCGATGTACCTCACACTGAACGATGAAGAGTGTCTGTGTATTGGAATTGTGGCTCAGTTGTCAATGTGCTCACCAAGCATGTACCATGTCCTTTTTTTTTTTTAAGATTTATTTATTTATTATATGTAAGTACACTGTAGCTGTCTTCAGATACACCAGGAGAGGGCGTCAGATCTCATTATGGGTGGTTGTGAGCCACCATGTGGTTGCTGGGATTTGAACCCATGACCTTCCGAAGAGCAGTCAGTGCTCTTCCCCGCTGAGCCATCTCACCAGCCCCATGTACCATGTCCTAAGTGCAATTCCCAGTGACACATAAAGCAGGCATGCTGGTGCACACCAGCAGTCCCAGCCCTTAGGAGGAAGAGGTAGGTGGGTCAGAGACTCAAGGTGAGCCTGCCACACATACACACTATATATAAAATGATGAGGCCGTCCAAGAGCACAGGAGACCATGACCCAATAGATAAACAGGCAGATGGAAAGATAGATGGATGGATGGACAGACGGATGGGCAGATGGATGGATGAGTGGATGGATGAATGGATGAATGGACAGATAGACAAACAGGTGGAGAGACACAGACAGTCAGACAGTCAAATCCCTCAAAAGTAGGGTACACAGAAACAGGTACAACTGACTAGAGTCTACAGAAAGATTTCTCAATTTTTAAAGTATTTTTAGTTTATTCTTTGACAAGTTTGTAATTTATACAATGTACTTTGATCCTCTTAATTCATAAATATCTCCCTTCAAATTCCCATAGTGCCTCCACCTCATCTCCCTCCCAACTTCACGTCCTTTCGTACTGTTATTTTAAAAACTCCAAAGTCCAATTAGTCTTTTTTTTTCCATAGGTACATGGGTATGAGGCCATTGACTGAGACATAGGCAACCAATCAATGATCATATCTCTCACAGAAAGTGGCTCTTCCTCCCTCTGCAGCCATCAAACCACCAGTAGTGCCACAGCTAGGGATGGCACCTCAGGAGCACCTCCTCCAGCCACACTGACATTGTGGCTGACTTGGTCTTGTACAGGTAGCCACAGCTGTTGTGAGGTGATGTGCCACATCATGTCCAGAGGAGACAGCATTTGACAGCTCTCCCTCACATCTGCTGGCTCCTACATTCTTTATGCATCCCCCTTCCCTACAGAAAGACATCTTCAAGCCCAGGGAGTATGTGAGCTGGCTCAGGAAGAATTTTCAATCTTCATTTGGCTAAATCCTAGTTGGGTTTGAGCATTCTCTTTAGTGATGAGAGGAGGGAGAGCCAAGCAGTAGTAGGAAAGGTAACATATGACCTACGTCTTCATTAACTTCCCTGTTACACTCATAAAATGCTGATCCAAAACAACTTAAGAGGAAAAAGGTTTCATTTGGCTCACACTTCCATGTCACAATCCATCAACAAGAAATGTCAGGACAGGGACTCAAGGCAAGAACCTGGAGGCAGGAACTGAAGTAGAAACCATACTTACTACCTTGCTTCCAATGACTTGCTCAGCCTGCTTTCTTATAGCGCCCAGAACCACTGGCCCAGGGGTGATACCACCCACAATAGGCTTGACCCTCCTGCACCCATCATCAATCAAGAAATGCCCCCACAGGCATACCTACAAGCCATTCTAATGGGGATGAGTCCTCATTTAAGGTTCCCTTTTCCAGGATAACTCTCATTTGTGTCACTCTGCCCATATATATTAGTTCTTTTTCTCCTTTCTATGATAAAGAGCAACTTAAGAAAAAGATCTTTTTTATTTTAGTTTTGATATTGTTATTGTTATTATTGGCTCACAGTTCAAAAGTATAGTCCATTATTGTGGGGAAGGCAGGGCAGCAGGAACAAGAGGCAGCTGGTCACAACCATCTGTAGTCAGAAAAGAGAGAAATGAATGCTACTGCTTAGCTTAATTTCTCACTTTTATTTAGCCCAGAACCCACCCCATGGGATACTGCTGCCTACCTCAGGTAACCCAATCTAGAAAGTCCCTCACTGATACACACACATGTCTCTCTCCTGGGTAACTTCTAGATCCTGTCAAGTTGAGAGTCAGCAATGGCTACCTGAAGCCTGCAGTCTCTCTACTCTGAGGATGCTGTCAGGGCTGTACCCAAAGATAACTGCTGTTTCACACCGGTTATCTCCTCCTTGCTCAACAAAATCCCCTGTTCTGCAGCCTCTCAGGAACAAGGCATCTGGTAAAAAGAGGCTGCAGGAGAGTGTGAGCATTTGACCCACAGCTGCCAAGAAGACGCCAGAGGACATCCATAAGAGTCCCCAGGAGTGCCTCTGCTATATGAAAGCAACATCTGCAGGCATCACTGCTCCAGGTCTCCCTCCTTCCTACTCCAACCACTGCATGTGAGGACCTGCACTCAGATCACCATCTTGCAGCATGAAGCAGTAGTCCTGATGATAAATAGTAGTCCTGAGCATGTGGGAGGAAGGAGAAACAGGTATGCCCTCCCTTTCTCCTTTTCCCACAGTGAGAGAATCAGCTAAACCTGAGGAACTCTCAGTGTTAGGTCCCAAGGAGCCCATTCACCAACAGGCTCACTTTTAACTACAGAAAAGATCCAAGTGAGTCTTTGACTAATGTGTCAACAAGCCAGTGTTCCCCTTGCTGTGTTTTTAGTTGTGTGGGTGTGTAATCAGAGAGTATTTTTTTTTCCAGATAATTCAAAGGGTGCTGCTAGTGGGCTGGCTGGGAACAGTATTTCTATGGCTGCCCTGTTCTGAATAAAGTGATTGTGTGAAGGCTAAGGAAGTCACTTAACACCTAGACTTTCCAGGTCTTCATTCTCAAGAAATGGCTACATAAGAAATACTTGGAGCTGAGTTTCAGAGCAGGACATTTTTCCTCTGAGGACGGATGGCTTTTAGAAATAAAGGGGATGACTTAAGGGCTTTGAGGACTGCTAAGACAGCTAACAAGAATATAACACACATCAGCAAAACCTCACCAGCCCCGTCAACCTTCCCCACACAAGAAACATTCGCTTAAAGTAATCTCAGAGCCAATTTTCCCGGTAAACTGAGAAGAACATCAGAACAAATGTGTGTCCTTCCCAGCTTCCTTTTTAAAATGATAACTAAGGTCACCAATTTTTCTAGATCCTTTTCTCGTTCTCGGGTTGGGTAAGAGATGTTCTACCAGCCAGAGGTATTGGACAGGTGAATCCTGTGGTATATGACTTCTATCTCTATAAGTCCAATATTATGAAGAGTCTGGAACTTTTCTACATGTCTATGTCTACTTAATCAATCACTGTATTGGTCTCCCGGATTAGCATTATCTTATAGAACAATCCCCGTGCTTCTACCTTTGCCCAGTCTCATCATTACCTCTTGATGCAGATATTGATGACCTTATTAAAACCTGTTCTGTGGATGGGTCTACAAAGATAACCTGGGTTAAGTGTTTGCTGTGCTAAAATGAGGAGCCAAGTCCAGATCCCCAGCACCCATGTGTAAAGGCAGAGGCAAGATGTACCTATAATTTTATCAGTGGGGAAAGGGAGACAGGATGCCTGGAGCAAACTGGCCAACTTCATCACTAAGCTACAGATTCAGTGAGAAACCCTGTCGCAAAAAATAAGGTGATAGTAGATAAGGAAGACACCTGTTGTCAACTTCTGCCTACTCTGGTCCAAATATTCTAGCTTTCCTAATTTTTTTTTTAACTTTTATTGCATTATGATGAGAAAAGTTACATGATTTCAATTTATCTGAATTTGTTAACATTTGAAAACATATTTTTAGTAAATAGAATTAAATCACATTCTTGTTTCCCTTTTGTACCCCAACTCCTCCCAGAGACCCCCCTTCAATACCTACAATATCTTTTTTGTCATATTCCTTAAAATTTATAAAATATTATAGCAATAAAAAACAATAAAAGTGAGTATTATAAAAGTTGTTTGATATAAAACAACAATCAATTTAACGGTCTTATATAGATGCTCATCTGCAACAGTACTGAAAATACATTTTTCTCAATATGAATTTTAAATAACTCCAAACATATTAACTGTATATTTCAAAATAATACATCACTACTAGTATTTTATTAAATGAACATAAATATATAAAGTCTTTTTGTTTGTTTGTTTTGTATATAGTAGAGCTTAAAATCTTGGCTCTTACTGTGGTACAAGCCCAAACTAAGAACAATTTTTAAACATTGGATTTCATTGTAATAAGGCTGCACTTCAATGACCCTCACATCACCAAAGGATTTTACCTCTATCATAGCTAAGCTGAGAGTTGACAGTACTGCTGCTCCAAGGAATGAATTGTAGGCACGATGTTTGGATACAGACTTCTTGCTATGGTCAAAGCTATTTGACTTGAGTGAGCGACTTTATTCTCAGCCCACAGAGAACAGGTTACATTCGTTTAAGAAATGGTGTGTGTATTAAGATGGTCTACCCATAAAGTCATTCACCAACTGTTTCAGTGAACAATGATTCTGCTTGGAGGGTGGCACAGACATTAGGTGAGGGTAAGAATTTGGTTCATTGGCTGTGATAATTTGGAAAAGCATTCATCTCAGAGAAAGAGTAACTTATAAAGTCCTCTTCTTCAAACTTGATATAAAAGTTACAAATGTCAAGCAAAGCATTCAGTCTCACTTTGTTGTTCTCTTACAAGCCACCCCCCCAAGTTAATTGTCTGTTTCTTTTGAGTATATAAATACTTTTGAAATATATAAGCTGTTCTGAAAACCATAGTATAGTGTAAAAACTTGAAATAAACAATACTACTAATAGAGAGGCTGAAATAGGAGAAGCAAGATTTCAAGACCCTTGTGTTGTACACAGCAAGACACTGTCACGAACAAACAAGCTGAAAGTGTATATGGATTGTACAATATTGGACCCATTTCTCCAATTACCAAATTAGAGAGACCATTGGATGACAATCAACAAATTTCCAATTCCTCATATTTTTGGATTTCAATCGATTAGGATATGTTGGTAATATTAATTTTCATATTAAGATATTAAGAAAAAAGTAATTGTCACTTCCTGTTGTTTTTGTTGTAAGAGGTGGAATTAGGTTTGTGTGGATTTGTTGAAAGATTACTTTCTTGCTTCTTCTAGGGTGTAGTTTTGCTCCTTATGTTGATGTTTTCCATCTATTATCCTTTGTAGGGCTGGATTTGTGGAAAGATAAATTGTGTAAATTTTGCTTTGTCATGGAATATCTTGTTTTCTCCATCTTTGGTAATTGAGAGTTTTGCTGGGTATAGTAGCCTGGGCTGGCATTTGTGTTTTTGTAGGGTGTGTATGACATCTGCCCAGGATCTTCTAGCTTTCATAGTCTCTGGTGAGAAGTCTGGAATAATTCTGATAGGCCTGCCTTTATATGTTACTTGCCTTTTTTCCCTTACTGCTTTTAAAATTCTTTCTTTGTTTAGTGCATTTGGTGTTTTGATTATTATGTGACAGGAGAAATTTCTTTTCTGGTCAAATCTATTTGGAGTTCTGTAGGCTTCTTGTATGTTCAAGGGCATCTCTTTCTTTAGGTTAAGGAAGTTTTCTTCTATAATTTTGTTGAAGATATTTACTGGCCCATTACCTTGGGAGTCTTCACTCTCTTCTATACCTGTTATCCTTAGATTTGGTCTTCTCGTTGAGTCCTGGATTTCCTAGATGTTTTGGATTAGGAGCTTTTTGCTTTTTGCATTTTCTTTGACTGTTGTGTCAGTGTTTTCTATGGTGTCTTCTGCCCCTGAGATTCTCTCTTTTAGCTCTTGTATTCTGTTGGTGATGCTTGCATCTATGACTCCTGATTTCTTTTCTAGGTTTTCTATCTGCAGAGTTGTCTCTCTTTCTGATTTCTTTATTGTTTCTATTTCCATTTTTAGATTCTGGATGGTTTTGCTCATTTCCTTCACCTGTTTGATTGTGTTTTCCTATAGTTCTTTAAGGGATTTTTGTGTTTCCTCTTGAAGAGCTTCTAGCTCTTTACCTGTGTTCTCCTGTATTTCTTTGGGCATGCTATTTGTGTCTTTCTTAAAGTCCTGTATCATCATCATAAGAAGTGATTTTAGATCTGAATCTTGCTTTTCCGGTATGATGGTGTGTCTAGGACTTGCTATGGTGGGAGAATTGGGTTCAGATAATGCCAAGTAACCTTGGTTTGCGTTATTTATTTTCTTACACTTGCCCCTGCCATCTGGTTATCTCTAGTGCTAAATCTGCTCTTGCTAAATCTAACTGGAGCTTGTCCTTCCTGTGATCCTGATTGTGTCAGAACTCTTCAGAGTCAAGCTGTCTCTGTGATCCTCTGATTCTGGGATTCTGTGATCCTAGGCTTGTTAGAGCACCTGGGAGTGGAGCTTCCTCTGGGTGTTGTGGGACTGGCTGCAGAGCTTGCACCCAAGGTCTGCTCAGGACACCAGCCCAGAGAGACCAGAAGGAACCCTAGCCACTGGGCTGGCAGAGTTTCTGTGTTCCTAGTCCCGCTGGTCCCAGTTACTCCCGGTGTTGGGACAGATGTTGTGTCCTCCTCACCTCTGATCCTGGGCACATCCTAGCTTTCCTATTCTTGTGACACCAGGCTGGTTTGGCCATAAGCACTGGAACTACTTAGCCCCAGGGTAGAGCACCTTCCTATATACATTCCCCAGTGAAACATTCACTCTTATGCTTGATACTCTGATACCTTCCTCTATGGGCCATATCCTATATGATACTATGATACGCTCTTCCATAAACCACTGTCCTCTAAGGTTCCTTCCCCCCATGGACCATGTTCTCTATAATACTCTGATGCCTTCCAGTATAGGTCATCCTCCTCCATGATACTATCTACCATGGGCCACTCTTCTCTAAGACACTAATTCCTCCCCTACCATTAGCACTCTTTCTTACTGTATAATACCTTCTCCCAAAGACAAAGCCTTACTGGGGTACTTTCCTTTATGGACCACTGTTGCCGGTGATGCTTCCCCCACTGTTGACTACCTTTTCAGTGATACTGCAATGCCTCAATTCAGCCACCGTTTTTTACTCTGATAAATTTCCTCTTTTTTTCCCTCTCTTCCTTCAATCTCTATGCATACCATCTTGCTAAGTGAATCTTGCTTAATGTCTTCCCTAAAGGTTCCTTGCCTGGGACAGTTCCCTGTGCTCTCCATAAAACTTGATATCTAACACACTATATACCTTACTTATCTGCCTCCTAAGGAGATAGTTTCCTGAGGATGAGTAATTCATCTATGTTTGCTACTGTTTCTCCAGTAGTCATTGGTGTGAAGTCAGCATATATAGAAATATGCCATTGATTGATAGATGCAGGTATGCAGAGAGTGAGGTATAGATTCATGGATGGAGAGGTAGATAGATAGATAGATAGATAGATAGATAGATAGATAGATAGATGCATTGTGATGGATGGATGAACAGATATGTGGATGAATGTGTGAATAGATAGATGCATGAATGGATATATGCATGGATGAATGAATGGATGGATGCATGGATGCCTGGATACATGGACAGATCAACACACAGATGCATAGATAGATACATGGATAGATATATGAATGGATATATGCATGCATGCACACATGCTTGCATGGATGCATGGATGGATGCATGGATAGACAGATGGATGAATGGGCAGATGCATGCATGGATGCATGGATACAAGATGGATGCATAGATAGATGTGTGGATGAATGAAAGCATAGGTGTGTGGGTGGGTTGATGGCTGGATGTCTAGATAAATGCATGCATAGATGGACCAGTGGACCAATGGGTAGATGGATGGATTGATAGATGAATGGATGTACAGGTGGATCAAAGCATGAATGGATATCATACTTGTGGGCAACAGTTACCTCTATATGTGGCACTCTTATCATCACAATGAACTGTTTTCTAGTCTTTGACCCATCAGCATGGATCTTGGTTTCCAGTCCTTCTGCATGCTTCCTCATTCTCATCTTCCTCTCCTTGCACCCAGTCACCTTTCCACATTTCTCTGAATTTTCAGAACTTGGCAGTCAGTTTCATCCCTGCTGAGTTCCACATTCTTCTTAAAAGGGGCAAAGATTTCCTTTTCCCAGGAGAAATGTTAAATGGCAGAGTCAGGTTACACTGGAATCTCAAACAGTCAAATATAGGTCTCTGCTGCTGCATTTAATTCATCTCCATGTGTCTAACTCAATGGTCTTCTCTGGAGGCATTTAATAAGCACCTGCAGAGTGTCTAGTCTTCATTTTTGTTCTTGAATCAACTTGCTTTAGCATGTAAGGTTTGGAATACCATTAGACCCAAGTTGACTGAAATTATATGTCCAACTTAGAAGCCAAGACTACATTTAGTTTAATCACTGAATTCCTACAAGTTTTTCGATGGAATTGTGCTTATTAAATTACGGTTAAGTTCAAAATCAGATTACTCCATTAATATAACCATACTGGAAGAATTCTCATGAACAAAATAGCTTAGAATCAGTGCCAATCAGCAAGGGTAGGCTGAGAAGTGGTGTTTTCAAAGTACTTCATGACTAAATACTAAGAAGCAAATGACAGTGACCTGGGCATCAAAAAATAACAGGGGCTACTAGCTTTCCCAGGAAATGAGAACTCATAGCAGCTTACAAGCACTCACAATGGGCTGGGAAGATGGCTCATCTGGCAAAGTATATGTGTGAAAGTGTGGGGCATGAGTTCAATCCCCAGAACCCACATTTTAGAAAGCTGGTGGAATGTGCTTGTCATCTGAACACTGATGAGGTGGAGACATGGGGGTTACCTGGGGATAACCGGTCAGCTAGCCTAGCCTAATTCAGTGAATTAGACACCCACACATGCCAACACAGCTACACACACAAAATAATGGGAACACTAGTAATCATCAGGTATTAAATCCCAATAAAGCGAAGAAATGAAATGTTAGTCCGAGAGGAAAATGTACATGAGTATGCACACATACACACATGCACTCTTTTTTTTCTTTTCTCTTCTTTTTTCTTTTTTTTTTTTTTAGATTTACTTGTATGTATGAGTATTGTGCCTGGGTGTATATCTGTGTATCACACTCATGCAGTGACCACAGAGGCCAGAAGAGTGCATGAGGGGCTTCCCTAAAACTAAAGTTAAAGAGAGTTGTGAGACTCCGTGTGGTATTAGGAACTGAACCTGGGTCCTCTGCAAGAGTATCACATATTCTTAACAACGGAACTGTCTCTCCCGCATGTACTCTTGCAAACATATACATTTGTTCAGAAGAGAGAACACAGGTGAACTATTCAAAAGACTGTAGTTCAAAGCATCTTTTTAAAAAAGATTTATTTGTTATTATAGATAAATACACTGTAGCTGTCTTCAGACACACCAGAAGAGGGCACCAGATCTCATTATGGGTGCTTGTGAGTCACCATGTGGTTGCTGGGATTTGAACTCAGGACCTTCAGAAGAGTAGTCAGTGCTCTTACCTGCTGAGCCATCTCGCCAGCCAAAGCATCTCTTTTGACCATCCTCCAGGTCCATGGCTGCACTGTGGTGTTGCATCAATATGCATAGAGATTGACTGCAGCCCCCCGAAGCTGGAGAATTTAGTGAAGAAGATGCAGTCAGGTCAAAGTGAGACAGCACACTGAGTGCCATTTGAGTCAAAAAACCAAATCAGAATTCTTATAATGTTCAATTAACCCAAGGTCTCTCCAACACTTCTCATCTGGGCAGAAATTCAATGAAGGGATTTGCCGGCTCTTATAATCTTAGAGTGTGTAAATATCCCTAAGAGAGGAACTCTTCTTGGAGAGAAATGAGACGTTGAGATGCTCAAGCTCCCATTAATGGGAATCCAATAATTCAGCCATTGTTCCTACTCAACTCACTGTGATAATTACCAAAGACTCAAATTTTTTTCCTTGCAGGACAAAGAGTTTTTAGTCTGGGCTCTGACATTTTAGGTCAGATGCCTCTGTCTCTGTCTTTCTCTCTATATCTCTGTGCATACATGTGTGCATGTATAAAACAAAATAAACTCAGCAGGTTGTATTTATGTTTTTATGGACACCCATAAAAATATGCATGCCTAGGTATGTAATAATAATCAAAGAAAAACAAGCTATCAACTTAAGAGTGGGGGTGGCATGGGAAGATAGGGAAGAGGGAAAGAAATATTTTCAAAGCAATTAAAAACGTATTTTTAAAAATAGCCCATGTTGGGGAATGGACTTCACTTTTCTTATCTGAGCGCTTACCTCTCTGACCAGGACAGTGTAAAGAATACAGACCATAGTTGGAGTTATTTGTGAAGTACAAAGCCAAAGAGTTTCGAAGTCATGTCCCTCCCATCCCAAACTCTTACAGCTGTTGTTGGTCTTTTTGTTGGGTGAGGAAAAAATAAAAAGCCAATGAATGACTTGATTCATCCCAAATACATTTATTTGCCCTTGCTTGTGCAAACGGGAGAGGATGCAAACCAGCCGAGGATCTCAAACCCAAAAAGCCAGGCGATAAAGCAGCAGGAGTTTGTATCTCTCAAAGTTCACAATGTATCTTCTCGGCCCAAAGCCAAAGATGATGTTCACCTTCCCATGACCTTGGCAAAGGAGGTAGTCTTTTGTCCCAGCAAGAATAGGGACTCAGAGCACTGGGACAGGACATCAAAGTCAAGGAGCACCTGCCAGCTTTAGATTCATCAGACTTGAACAATTGCCTAGGGCTTATTTCTCTCTACTCAGGAAATCACATCTTAGTGACTGGCGTCCTTCTGAATCCTGGGTGGTACCCTCAGGGCTCCCCAATCCTAGGATCAGCCAGACTGATTTTTAAATCACAGGATAAAAAGACGTTGCAAGCAGATGGCTTGATCTCATGCATTCCTCTGCTGGAAAGCCAAGCCACTTATCTCTAATACATGCTGGGAATCACATTCAAAATGTGATTAAACGCCACCAGCCAAGAATGGCTATTATGTTTAACAGACTGATTAGCAAGGGGGGAGCCGCAAACTGCAGTTGGGGTAAATGGAATGTTTTAAATGACGCTAGCTAGTCTGTCTCCACTTCATTTTTAGGGCAATGGTTTGTTACACGTATAACTAATAATGCCAAATAATAGAACGAGGAGCTTCAAGTCTTAATGGACTCATTTAAATTAAATTTGTATTTACTGTCATTCTAATTATTTTTCCAGCCTAGCAAGACCCTTAGATATGCCATGGTGAATGGCCATCTCCCTAATACAGGGCTGATTATAACATACCAGTTCTTGAGACATTGAAAAGGAAAACGGCAGCTGTAGGAAACTTGGCAAGACACTTTCAGTTAAAACATTTTTTCCCTAAGACCACATTCTGCAAATAGCCTTTCAAACTATTCTAGGATATATTGTATTTACTTGTTTATTTGCTACAGTGTTACATAAAGCTACTTTCTTGCAAATATATATTGTTTTTAGCATGCACACCCACACCTTCTTGTTGTTGTTTAGTCCCCATTGATCCCTTCCATGGTCTTATTTCTACTTTGTCTCATAAATGCTATATATATTTATGTATCTATGTATTATGTATTTATGTATCTATGAAGTCTGGGTTCTATAAATGAGAGAAAATGGTGTTATGTGTCTTTCTGCGACAATTTGCTTAATATTGTAACCTCCAATTTTATCTTTCCCTGTGAGCAGCATGACCTCACACTTTTCAGTTGCTAAAAATCTCTATTATGAACATGAACCACCTTTTCATAATCATCTCTTCTGCCATGCTTCCCAGATAGATGTAGAATAATATATTTTTACTTATGAGCACAATAACCTCACTGATGGATCCTCCTTCCAGGGACCTGTCCAAATTCACTTAAGTGCTCCCCTGTGGTCTTGAGGTGAGGTACCATAAATAATCTGCTTTATACTGCAAGTTTAGTTGCTACAGGTTACTTCTGGGTGTACAGGCTGCTTTCTGGCTACTTCTAAACACAAACCTGCCCTCAGCCTACTTGGCATAGACGTAGTTGTCTATAATCCCTAGGACAAGAGGAAACAACACCTTGTTCAATCAGAACATTCCAACCAGGACAGAGATGTGCCTGCGATTGAGTGGGAACACAACTGATCAAAAGCACCCCAGTCTTCATGAGTTCGGAGCTACATGGACATGGGCTGAGAAGTGTCAGGGGTTGGGTACATACAGACACTATTGGAAAATGAATCCAGAGCAGAGGGAATTGGGCCAGAGGCAGGTAGCAGTGGACAGTTGGGACCTGTTTGTGACTCTGGAATTAGCTAATGTTCATTTTTGTTTGCTTGTTTAATATCACCTCTGTTTCCTAGAGTAGTTTTAAGATCATAGAAACAAAACAATGGGAGGGGCAGAGTTCCCCCACATGCTTACACACTCAACACCTACTCTCCAGGAAGGTCAGAGCCAGTGGTATGCCTGTTACAGTTTGTGAACCCATGCTAACACATCAGTATCACACAATGCACAGTCTCCACAGGGACCTCTCTTGATGATGTAAGTCATGGGCTTTGCCAGATGTGTAATGGCTGTGATATCACACCAATAACTATTAGTGTAGAAGACTTCTCTTGCTATTCATTTTCTCTCCTTCCAACTGTTCCCTAGAAACCATGGATTTCATTGCTTCTACAGCTTTGCCTTCTCCAAAATTGTATATAATTAGGGACATAGTATGCCATTTTATTTTATGTATGAGTGTTTTTGCTTGCATGGATAGAGGTGCACTTGTGTGTAGTACCCATGGAGGCTAGAAGAGAGTATGACCATGAAGCCGAAGTTACAGGTGGTTGTGAGCTGCCACCTGAGAATTAAACCCAAGTCCTCTACAAAAGTATCCAGTAAGTACTATTCACAGATAAGCCATCTCTCTAGACTCATTTAACATTATTTTTAAGATGTGGTCTCTCTAGGTTTCTGAAGCTGAGTTATAACTTACTATGTAGTCTATCTCGTTTTACATTCATGGTCTTCCTGTTTAAGCCTCCTGAGCTGAAATTACAGATGTGCACTGCCACACCCAGACCTCTTAAAATGCTTTTGTCAACCTTAAAACCCTCTGTATTCTGTTGAATGGGTTACATTCCTTTAGATTTTACTTACCTATTGATAAAATTGTTACTTAAGTTTACTGTTTAATTACTTGCTTTGTTGCCCTCAGTTTGCTTTTGTGTGTATTGTTGTGTGGTGGTGGTTGTTTGTTTGTTTGTGTTTGCTTCATAATTAGGATACTTAAGAGGCTGGAGAGATGGCTCAGTGGTTCAGAGCATGGGCTGCTCATGCAGGGAACCTAGATTAGATTCCCAGCCCCAGCATGGTGGATTGCAAACATCTATAACCCCAGTTCCAGGGGATCTGATTCCCATATGATGCACACACATATATGTAGGCAAAGCACACACATAAAAATGAATTGAAAAAATTTAATGAAATAAAGATTATTTAAGAAAAACAATATATGCATATATATTGCAACTCAACTCAATGGACAGAAAAGGAGATACTGTTGATCCACTGTGCTCCACACATCTCTGAAGGTCCTCTATCACTCCATTTCTCCTTGCACCTCTCAAAGAGTAGACCAAAGGTCAAGGAAGGAAGTAAAAGCACACAGTGCTTCTTAAAGCACTGACTTTGCAGGCATAAAGTTGGCATTTGCTTCACTCTCCTAGACAAAGCACGAGGCAGGGCTGGACCTAAAGTCAGAGGTCTTTGCTGTGATTCTCACTATCAGCTAGGAGAACTGAGAAGGCAAGTGACAACACTCAGAGAACTTGTCACTCACAGTTTTTTAACCAAATAATCACATAGACTTGACACAGAGTTGATATCCAATAACCATGAAGGACAAAGGGAACCTCAATTGTTAACGTCAAGCCGTACTGAGCGCACAGCTCCAAGTCTGATCCACAAAGAAAAACAAACAACAACTAAAAACAGTTAATACGTGGTGTCATCATTCAGGCCGAAGTAGCATCCATCCAATCAATCAATAGAGAACTTCTTCAGGAGAAATAAATAATGTCCACTAAGAATTATGGAGAGCTTTTCTTACATGAAGCCCAAGCATAGATATAAATGTCTCCTAGGGTGTGCTAAGCAATGTAGCAGTCATAAATCCTCTGTAGATATTTAAATGTAAAATAATTAAACAAAATGAAGTAAAAACTAAGCTCTAGGTCTGACCAGCCACATTCAGTCGTGTGTGTATCAGTCACAGACGGCTCTTGGCTACTATGCTCAATAGCACCGACATTGAATGTTCACATCACGGTACAAAGTGATCTGCCCAGAGCATCAGGGTTTCACTGTTGATGGTGATTGACTTCTCTCCCATTATCTTCACGCACCTGCAAGGATAAAGGTCATCATAAAACTCGGTGCTGCCTAGTAGGCTAGCAGGCTGGCTTTAGTTGTTGAGACATTGTAATCTATTCCACATCTTAGAGTGTGTTTTAGTTAATATTTAGGGGTGCTGGGGAGATAACTCAGTGGTAAGGCTCTTGCTGAGTGAGTATCAGGCCTAAATTCAGATTCCCCATAATCCACATAAAAGCAAAGCACAGTATCATACCTCTCTCATCCCGGTACTCCTATGATAAGACTTTAGAAGATAGAGACAGGAAAATCCCAGCATCTCTCAACCCCCCAGCCTGGTGTATGCACTAGTAACCAACAAGAGACCTGTCTTAAACAAGATGGAAGATGAGGACCAACAGCTAATGCTGTCTTCTGACCTCCATGTGTACATGGAGAGGGAGAGGGAGGGGAAGAGAAGCTGGAAAGATGGCTCCGTGGTCAAGAATAACTTGCTGCTCTTACAGAGGATCCAAGTTCAATTCCCAGCACCCACATCAGATGCCTCACAACTAACTGCCTATCACTTTAGCTCCAAGTGATACAATGCCCACTTTTGGCATAAACAGAGAGAGGAGAGAGAGAGACAGAGAGAGAGAGAGAGGGAGAGAGAGAGAGAGAGAGAGAAGAGAGTTCCTCCCAGGGCTTGCTGTTGTCTAAAGCTTGACTTCCTCGTACCTGGAATTCTGTGGGAAATAAGCTGGCAATCTTCCATAATGCCATATTTCTATAGCATGTAAGGATTTGGTCAAAATGGTAAGGCCTAATTTGTGTGGAGCATCATAAAACCAATCTTTCTCATCACACACATATTCATTTGTGGGTAGATGGGACCTTGTGATGCAGAGAGGATGAAGTGTGTCTGAGAGAAACCCGAACACTTAAAATCAGACCCTGGGAACACGGCTCTAATTCTGATTTAATGCCAGCTCCATCAGAGCCAAGCCTGCATCTACACGGCACAAATGATAATGTATGTCTTAATGGCCTGAGCATTTTACCTCCCCGTGTTTTTTAAATCAAATTCAGCTCCATGCCTTGCTTCCTTAGAATACTATATATTTTAGTTCCACTTACAGGCGGCTGCATGAATTAGAAAACGCCTCAAACTCAAAAGCAATCGTATCTTAATTTTTAAATTTTATTAGGGAAAAAATGAGCTGTCCAGCTGCAAAGTGGTGCCGTTATTCTGATGCGAGGCATGGGTTCTGTCTCATTTAGCCCACCCTCCTGCCTTGCAAGGAAGAGAGAAGTCAGCTGAATTCCCCAAGGGCAACCATTTTTCCATACCTTTCTCTTTCTCTGAGAAGCATTTAATTTGGGGGTGTTAATTATACTTCTCATTGAAATTAATTTTTATTTTACTTAAGTTCTCTTGGTTCCTGTTAATATTAATCAGCTGCTGGGGCATTTGGTAAAATTAACTATTGTTTAGGGCTTTAATTTGCTTCTCTTTGATGTGGGCACAGTAGGTTTGCTTTTGTATGGTACATGGTTCATACATAGGTCAGAACACCTGAACTATTATCATGACTAGTATGAGGAAATCAGAGAATGTACTTGAAACATTTCAAATTCAGTTATAAAATCCACAGTGTTCCCCACAATGACTGTGATAGTTGATATTAGTGGTCAGCTTGACAGGTTCTATATCACGTAGGAGACAAGCCTCCAGGCATATCTGTGAGGAAGTAGCCTAATTCACTTAATTGAGTTGGGAACGCTCGCCTTAACAGTGGGTTACACCATTCACTGTACTTGGTCCTAGGCCGCATAAGGGTCTCTAAAGCTTCAAGGCTGGAGAAAGGACTCAGTGGTCAAAAAGCACTCAGTGTTCTTGCAGAAGACTGGAGTGTGCTTCTCAGCACCAACATTGGTGGCTCGCCAGTGTCTCTAACTGAAGCGCTAGGAGATCTGGTCTCCCCCTGCTGGTCTCCAGGAGTACTACACACACCTGCCTACATGCACACATAGACATTTAAATGAAAATAAAACAAATATATTTTTTGTAAAGAGAAAAAGGTAACTGAGAGCAAGGATTCACTCTTTTCTTTCTCCTAACTACAAATGCCATGTGATCAAGTACCTCATTTTCCCCGGCACCTTGACTTCTTCACCATGATGGGCTGAACCCAGGTACTTTGAACCAAAATGAACCCTTCCTTGCTGAAGCTCCTTTTAGTCGTGACATTTTATAACAATGACAGACTGGAAAAGTAAGAAAGATGAAGTGCATAGTAAGCCTGGCTTCTGGAGGCCTGAGAGGCAGGAATTCCTCAAGATCATACCAACAAAAGCCCCGAAATAGAACATCTAGAGATCTCTCCTCCTGATGACATTTTGGGAAAAATAAATACACCTTAAAAAAAAAAAAAAAACACCACCGGGTTGTGTGGCGCACGCCTTTAGTCCCAGGACTTGGGAGGTAGAGACAGGTAGATTTCTGAGTTCGAGGCCAGCCTGGTCTACAGAGTGGGTTCCAGAACATCCAGGGCTACACAGAGAAACTCTGTCTCGAAAAACAAAAACAAAAAAACAAACAAACAAAAAACCTAAACAAGATATATTTTAATCTCCTAATATGGAAACTCAAATCTTGCTATGGTGAGAGTGATGAAGCCACATCATATGGGAAACTTACAAGCAGTTGAAAATTATCCAAGGAAGTGCAGCCATTTTTTAAACAAAAGCATCCACGTGGTTCCTTGGTTTGGGCTCCTGCTATGTCCCTTCCCTCCATGTCTCCCCATACCTCACACCACAGAACTGCAGGGCGACTCTCTCTGACACATCTGCTGTACAGTGCTAATTTGGGCCAATAAGACGCTGTGATGAGAACAAGGTCCCACAGTAGCTGCTCTGTAAGCTACTTGTATTGTCCTTCACAGGTCAACTCATAGTGCTGCCTTCTGGATCCAACATGGCCACCACACTCACAAACTCACAGCCGACGAAGTTGCCATCACAAGACTTGCATGAGTTCAAGTTCAGCCAAGATTCCAGCATGGATTGAGAAAGAGACCCAACTGTGACTTAGGAGCTATTGGCAGTTGATGGCCTCTGAGGAGGGAAGGAAGACCATTTTTCTCTAGGACTTTAAACACTGGAAGGTTCCCTGTGCTCCTGAAGAAGGACCCATCCGTGGGCGACATTACATGGACGTAGTGGACTTTTGAACAAGAACAGCAGCAGCAGCAAGAAGGGACGATGACAAAGCTGGGAGACGGACATGGGGGACAGGTGGGGAAATCAGAAGTGGGCGTGAGAAGTGCGTAGTGTCATATTCCGTTGTCTCTATGCATGAAATTCTCGATTCATTTTTTTTTTTTAAGCACCTGTTGCTTTTAGAGCTGGAACTAAGCTCGTCTCCTCTCTGGCAACAGGTATCCAGCTGTAGCCTCTCAGCCTGGACTCACGCCTCTGGGTGGAAGCCTGGAGTTTGGGGGATGCCGGAGAAATGAGGTGGGAGTGGCCTATTTTGGACTCTAGTGTTGTCCCTCAGTTGCCATAGAACAAGGTGCTGACTGTCTGGAAGGTTTTATAATATTGGTGCACACTCACGGAGCCTCGGCTGTTCTAATACAGAGGTGGGACCAACAGGCCAGAAAGCATCCGTAGAGGCGGGACTAAGCAACAGGTCATCTATTCTGAGATGATAGAAGACAATTGACCGCAGCTGGGTGGGAACAAATATCTGAAGAGAGCATGAATGTCCTTTTTTTTTTAGACTTTGGTGTTATTTACAGTAATATGCCACATATCAAAATTAATTGAGCTGAACCCCAAATGTGAGTGGATTTTTTCTATATGTAATTTTGTGTTTGATTTGCACTGTTTTATTTTTATTTATTTATTTATTTTTTTTTTTTGCCCTTTGTTTCTTGTTCACTGGAGCCGGAGTCTCATATATCCTTGCCTGGCCTGGAACCCCCTATGTAGACCAGGCTAGCCCGGAACTCACAGAGATCTGCTTGCCTTTGCCTTCTGAATGCTCAGATTAAAAGCATGTACCACTATGCCTAACCCCTATAAATAATTTGCAACTGAACAAACCTTATATATCAAAAAAAATTCTTTTTTTTTGGTTTTTCAAGACAGGGTTTCTCTGTATAGTCCTGGCTGTACAGGACTCACTCTGTAGACCAGGCTGGCCTCGAATTCAGAAATCCACCTGCCTCTGCCTCCCAAGTGCTGGGATTAAAGGCGTGCACCACCACCACCCGCTCAAAAATTTTTTAAAACTATACAATCAACCCCATGACTCTAAGACATTTAGTGAGAGTAAAAAGGTGTTGAATAATACTGTTTCAAAGGAAAAAATGAGCTCAGGTTAGACTGAGCTCTGGTTCCTATTCACGCAGGCTGAGAACCTCCCAGCTCTGCAGCAACAGGGCACCAATCAGCTGCATGTTGATGGACTTGTGCCTTCTATGGATGTGTAGGATGCAGCCAGCACAGCTGTAGTTTGTGGCCCTGTTCAGAGTCCTTTACAGGGAGGAAAAGGAAGAGAGACCATTATCCTGAAGCCATCCTGCTGGGTTGGAGACACAGCTTAACTTTGCCTGACAGGAAGTGTTTATCTAAGTTCTACCCAAAAGAAGGCCTGAAGGCTCACAGAGTTACGTTGAAGCTTAAGGTCTCTCCTCCAAGCAGGACCCCAGCATCAGTGTAAAATAGAATACGAAACAAATGAGATCCACTTGAAATGGTATCTCTGTGTGGAAACAGTACTACCCTGAGAATGTCTTCTCTTGTTCCTTTTCCCTTTCTGGCATGGTACTGGGAAGATTCAGAGACCCACTTCTGTATTTTGGACCTCAATTGTACCATCAATAAAGATGAAAGGGCAGAATAAATAGACTCTGTGGTTTCTGGGATCCCAACTTGTCCTTGGAGGAAGAAAACTGAAGACTCTGCAGTGAGACTTAGGGACCACATGCCAGTATCCCAGCATCCCAGCATCCCAGCATCCCAACATCTCAGCATCTCAGCATCCCCGTATACCATTATTATTCTCCCCAAGTTATCTGTGTACCAGACACTAATGGCTGCTCATAGCCAGTCAGGGAAAGAGAGAGAGAAGAAGCAACATGGGCCACTGTACACAGTAGGCATGGAGTGTTTTAAGGGGAGAGTCATCATCTCTAGAGTCCCCCAAAGCTCATTACCCATATACCTGCTAAGGCCACCAAGCATAGCTGCTTCTAGTGACATCTGAGAGATGACCAGGCCACCAGGTTAATGTGTGACTCTGCCTACACGTTACTCCTGACAGCAAGTATTTAATGTGTTAATAGAAGATGTGGAGGCTCATAAGATTACCCTTCGGTTCAGGTACATTTTCTAGGTAGGATCCAAGATCAAATATATAACGAAATATAAAACTAAGAGCAAGCATTTGCTCATTTGATGACAGCCGCTTGAAGATCTACCCTTCCAATGGTCAGAGGAAGTAGAAAAATCTCAGGGATGGTGTGTTCAGTAGCAGAAAAAAACAGAGATAAGAGTACCTCTGATATTGTCTTCACACCTTCCATTAAGACAGGCCATATACTCTCGAAATATCCCCTGGGGCTGTGGTTTCCAGACTGGTTAATGCTTAGATAACATCTTATCATCTGCCTATTGGAAAGATTTCCCAGCAATTTACACATGTACACACACACTCAGGTGCACACATTCTGGGTCCATTTAATGTTTCTCTGTGTGTGTGTGTGTGTGTGTGTGTGTGTGTGTGTGTGTATACAGGCACATATACCCTACTAAATCCATTTAATGTTGCTCATATGTACATGTTATAGTGTAAGGCTGACCACTTGCGATTGGATAACCTATAAAAGAGCAAACTAGAGAAAACGGATTCTTCTCTCAGCAGCGATTGATAGCCTATCTAAAAAACAAACAGTCAATGTGGAGAAGAAGCAAGTGTGAATCCATTAGGAGACCCACTGCCTTCCTAGTGATTGACAGGTCAATGACTAGCATCCATTGTTTACAACTCTTCTCTGCTAACTGTTGCTCCCAAGTTTTCACTAAGACCCAAAGATGCTATGCATGGAGGACTCTGGCACAGTAGCTCTCATCCAGAGGCTAGAAGAGAAACAAAGATATGTATTTGTATTTCAGATCAGTTTACACAGCACATTCCACTGGAGTCCAATTCCACCATTGGGGCTTGCTCAATTCTCACCAACAGATCAGGCCATTTAATGTAGGCATACCTTCCAGAAACAGTGGTTGAGAGAAAAATAAGAGGAAATTTTAGTGCTTGGGACTTACAAAATCATTCCTGTTTGGGTTACTTAACACCGCTGGAAAGCGCTTCCCAGAATAATTTGGTTTCATCAACTGCATGAAGATCTTAAGGGACCTATAGATGAAAGCTCACAGATGTACCTGGTGAACGAGCACACGATACTCAAGGTAGCACAGGAGTCCACAGTTCCCAGACAGAATTAAAAGAAAAGATAATGTGCCTTTTACATCTTCACAAACTCCCCAAATCCTAGACATCTGCTTTATTAATCAGGAATGGTTAAAGAGATGCTATGGAAAAAAATGGATTAAATTAAAACCAAAAAATAATTGTGATTTAGAAGCACAAGTGTAATGAGGAGAAACCAAGAACCTGCAGGACTGGTATAATTCTGTCTCTAATTTTTGTGACCTTGTACAAGCTGTTAGCTTCCTCCCCTGGCTTCATATGTAAAGAGCTTGTGATCCTGGCAAGTGGGATCAAGGGTCTGAAAGAAGCCCAATGGAGGACAGCATAGCCCAAGGTTGTGTTACAGGAAGAAGAATGTAGTTAAAAGATTAATAGCCCTCCTTCTCAACTTCAAATCCAAGTAAATCCAACTGTAAATCCAAGTGTGTCACGAGCTGCAAGGACACTAAGAAAAGTAGATCCCAACAGACATGACTGTGACCATATTGCTATTCAATGTTTAATGTATCTGCCATTTTGCAGAAGCCTCTTCCTTAGCAGGGCAGTGGGCAGTATGGCTTAGCATGGAAAAGGCTAGAATGCAGGACTTTGCAGCCCTTGCCCAAAACACAGCAAATAGCACAGAAGAAGCCAGGAATCAGGGCTCCAAACAGGCATAACTGCACTTCTACTTGAAGCTATTCAACCACATAATTCTTAAACCAAAAATCTTATTTGGAATTAATTATTTTGAAGGCTAGGTCCGCTGTGGATTAGTTATTCTGTGATTCAGGGATGGGAGAAAAAGTTAATAGCTTTCTAATTATATCAATTTTCCATTTTAAAAATCTGGTTCTCATTTACGAGTCTGTCAGGGGATTATCAAGCTACTTGGTCTTTGCTCTTAATTCAGAGAGCAGGAATAAATTAGTGCAGAGAATAAGGTCTTACTCCCTTAAATTACTACCTTGTAAGATGGAGCAATTAAACTCATTTACTTTTATTGAAGTTGTTAATAGACCCATTTATCAGAAATCTGACTATCTATGAAGGATTCAGGAGTTTTCAGGAAATAACCCAAAGAAAACCAGGCACCTGACTAATGTTACCAGTTACACATGAGATTAAAAACTAAAATGAATGCATTGTTCTCAAACATTCCAAATTTAAATTCCTGGCCAGTTAAAATTGTAAATCTACATTTTTAAAGATTTATTTTATGTGTAGAAATGTTTTGTCTGCACATGTGTGCATCATGCATGTGCAGTGCCCACAGAAACCAGGAGAGGGCATCAGTTCCTCTAAAGGAGGAGTCACAGAAGGTTGTGAGCCACCATATGGATGCTGGGAACTGAACCCAGGTCCTCTAAAAGAACAACCAATGCCACGAACCACCAAACGGTCTCTCAGGCTCCAAATCTTTATTTTTAACATATTTAAAATGTTGACTAATCACCACTATGTGGACAAATGCCATAGTGCTTCCTGTAGCTGCTGATGGGCTCTTTTTTTTCTCTGCAGTCCCCAATTATCATCACTTATATATCCGATGTAGAGCAGGACATGCTATGCTGGAGGGACATGACATGAGAGAGGCGAGTGATGATCCCTCCAACCCCAGCTCACCTGTACCTGGAGCTCTTAGTTGGAGGTTAAAGTCAGCCTCATCTGGAATGGGCAAAGGGGTTATATACCTGTCGGCATGAGTGTAAAGGATTTGATATTCTCCTCGTTGCTATAACAAAATGCCAGACAGAAGTAGCTTTAAAAAGCCAGAGGCAGGAATTTTTGGCTTATGATTTCCTTGAAGAAGTGATAGTGATGAACCCAGAAAACAGTACATCACATTGCACCCACAACCAGAAAGCAGAGAGATTGCCACTAGCAATTTTCTGGTCTTTTCTCCTTTTCTTCTTTCTTGTTTTTTTTTTCTTCCTTTTTATTCAGTCCAGGACCCTAGACCATGAAACAGTGCTACCAATTTCAAATTGAATCTTCACTTCTGAGTTAATCTTCTCTGGGGAAACCCTCATAGATATGGGACTCCTAAATGATTCTAATCCACTCGAGTTGACTGTGACGTTTAACATTCATAGCATGCATGATTGTATCGTATGTACCTTCGTGCATGTGCAAGTAGGCAGACAGATTATACAGATCGAAAAAGGGAGAACAAACTTGATATTGTTCTAGTTTCTGCCTCAATGATAAAATACTCTGAAAAAAAGAGCAGTTTAGGGGAGAAACGTGTCTATTTTAGCTTACAATTCCAGGTTACAGCACACTAATGGTGGGGAAGACAAGATAGAAATATCTAACAGCTACTCACACCACAACCACCATCAAGAGCAAAGAGAAATAAATTCAAGAATGTTCATTTGCTTGCTGGTGCTCACCCTAGTTTTTCTACTCATCCCCAGTTCAGGATTCTCTGCCTAAGGAATGGTGCTGCCCACAATGGGCTGGATCTTCCCACACCAAGTAACTTAATTACAACAGTACCCCATAGACATGCCCACAGACCAATTCAGTGTAGCTAACCCATATTGACACTCTTCCCAATGATTCTAGGTTAAGAAATGTCAGCAATTAAAGCTAACAAGTACAGGTGAATATCAGAAGAATCCTGGGATGGAGGTTTTTTTTTTTCATTATTTTATTTCAAGCTGAATATAAGTCTTAGCTGAGAAGTATCACTCTCAAATTTTGCTCTAAATTATTTTCTCCCTCTCTGGCTCTTGCACATAGTTACCTCAGCACTGACACAATGAAACATGACAGGACACAGTGACATGTCTCACACATTCAACAAATATTTATTGAGACCTGGCTCTGCCCAAGTACTGCTCGAGATTTGGGAGGCACAATCAATCAAACCTCTCAGTTGTCATGTCATGGGCAGTGCTTCATCACGAAGTTAGCTGCAGCCTGCACAATAAACAGATGAGTGTGTGTCAGGCCTGAAAGTGGTACATGCTATAAAGGATTGTAGAATTAGTAGCTGAGAGTCTTTACAAAGAGAAGCTAGTATTGGTCCAGGTTCTGTAAGGAACAAAAACAATAGGATGAGCATATATTGTAAGAGGGGTTTTAAGACTGGCTTACACTGTCGGGGCTGAGTATACCAACAGTGGCTTTCTGCATAAAAGAAACTAAGAACCCAGTCATTGCTCAATCTGTAGGCTGGATGTCTCAGCTATCCCTATGTGGTACTGAAGGCTTGGAGGTTTCCTAGAGAGCTGCTGGTCTTCAGAAACAACAGGCATTCACCAACAGGATGCAGAGGCAAGCAAGCATCACAGAGATGTCAAGAGACATGAGTCTTAGATGACTCTAGACAAACACACATACATATAGAGAGGTGGGGTCAGGTAGAGATGTTAGATAGAGATACAGAGATAGTGATATAGATAGAAATACATACATACATACATACATACATACATAATACATAGTATACACACATAATATACATACATACATATCTTTGGGTATCTATATGAATGTGGGTTTTCAACTCTTTTGCCTTACATATCAAAAGACCCAACTGCTGGGATATATAGCGAATCTATACTTAGTTTTGTGAGAAATCACTAAACTCCTTCACATAGTGTCTGGATCACTTTTTCATTTCCTTCCTCAACAAATGAGAATTATTGCTTCCCTACATCCTCATCAGCATTTGACAAAAACCATAACATTGCTGGGCAGTGGTGGCACACGCCTTTAATCCCAACACTTGGGAGGCAGAGGCAGGCAGATTTCTGAGTTCGAGGCCAGCCTGGTCTACAGAGTGAGTTCCAGGAAAGCCAAGACTACATAGAGAAGCCCTGTCTCGAAAAAACAAAAATAAAATAAAATATAAAAATAAAAAACATAGCATTTTAAAATACCATAAATGCATTTATTATCTGATACATCTCTCAGTACATTTGTTTCTCTCTTTGGTCTTTGTCCTTCGCCTGAATACTCTGACTTTTTTTACTTTCACAACAAAACAAATTTATAATACAATTTCCTATGCAAAAAGAAAACAAGTCAATTTGGCTTACTGTACTGTGACTGGTGGAAATATGAGGATGCTTGTGTTTGCTTTTGGCACTGTTTTTAATCTACACAGGATCTGTCTCCAAAACCCATTATTTGAACTATCATACAAATTCTAGGATTATTGTCAAATCAAGGCAAAGCACTCTCAAGTCAATTCAAGTTTGTCCAATAGATTTTGAAAATGAAGAAGAATTTTTGTACACATGCTGCTAGCTGCATTCATCGCCAGTCTTGTGGACTCTTCTTAACTAGCTTATGGCAGAAGCAGGGTTGAGGGAATTAAGGCTGAGATGCATCTAGGAAGGCAGACCATCTTAACTCAGAGCAAGGAAATAAAGCCCTGTGAACACTGAACATTATGCCTTTACTGGCTTTAGAAGAAATAAATTTTGCTGGCACATTAAGAGACCAATGAGCTATGCTATTACCTCTGTCTGGAGTGTCCCTCTTTCCAAAATCTCTAAAGCTGGCTCCTTATTATTAACATTTCTGCCCATATCTGGAGCAAGAGTTCTTACCATCTTCTTTACAATAACCACTCCCAATTTAATTAACTCTTAATTAAATTACATGATTTTATTAGCCTGGTAAAAATGTAACTAGCCTGAGATGTTCCTAGTGTACAAGCTTCTTTTCTATCTTTAATTTTTTTCTTGTAACCACAACATGTGTGCTTTCATGTATGTGTGTGTATGTGTGTGTGTGTGTATATATATATATATATATACATATATATATATGCACAATCATTTATGCACTTTCCTCAATGAGCAAATGCCCTGTGTGATAGAACAGAGGGTAGGAATACAATGAGCTTGTCCTGGTCTCATAATTAACTATCCCAGAGCCACTACACAAAAATACAACATTTGATCCTTCCTGTATTGGGCTCATGGAATTTTGGTGTTTAAAACATTAACTTGGGGGATCTTATTGTTTGATAATAACTGAAATGTGGCTCATTCCTCCCAAGGAAAAAGTTAACATTGAGAATTTTCTGAAGCTCGAATGTTTTTCCTCCACAGGAGGAATAGGAGCTCTCGTCTCCCACAAATGACATGAGCAATTTAGAAAATGATTTAAAAGAAAGGGGGCATCTTACAATATTGCCAATAACAGTTAGCAAATCTCATTAATGAGATACACTGATGGGGAAATCACTACAATTCTACTTTGCAGCAAAATACTGTAATTAAGCCATTGTGTGTCTGTGTTATTTAGCAAATGAATAATTGTACCGTGCCCTTGAGACTTACTGCTACTTTGGAGCATCAGGCTAATATCCTTGCTGTCTTGTCTGGAGCTCACTTAATGAGCAATAGATTCTGAGCCTTGTCCAAAGCAATTGACTACTTTATACATGCAAATATCCCAGCAACAGAAAAGACCCAGTGTGCTGAAAGCTATAACACACTGATACAGATTTAAATTATATTTAACTCTTAAAGGGGGGGGGATTGCTAATTTGGAAAGGATCACTGGACATCTTGTTTCTGCCAGGCTTTATGCTGAGTGCTAAGGAGCTAAGAATACCACAGTTCTGAGGTTAGGAAAGTATTTACAAAGAAATCATAAGGTCAGCCCGGAAGAATAGCAGTGTTACTATATGACAATGTCTGGCCTTGATGCATAACTTCTGCTCTTTCTCCACTCCCAAACGACTCTATCAGGGAGTCACCTGACATGCTTCGCTGGGGACAAAAAGAAGCAAGAAATATCTAGTACTTATAAGACGTGTGCTCTGTGACTCAGACCCCACCTCTATAGTGAGTTTGGGGGTGTTGGGAGCAGAAAGAGAGTGAGATCTAGAGTACTGGCTTGAGGGTAGCTTCTGACTAGTTTTTACTGGCTCATGTTGGCAGAGCTTTGGTGCACAGAGCTCTGGGTCACATGAGACCATCCATAGGCTTGATGCAGAGGCCTTGCCCCCCCACAAAATAAAGAAATCCAGGGAGACTCCTGGAAGAGATGAGGTCTACCAGTCCAGGTGACACGTCCCTGTAGCAACAAGGAGACTCTCTCTTCAGAGAATTTCAACATGCTGTGCTAAGGCCTCTGGGTGTTTTTATGGCTAGAGTTAGTCTTACACATGGCAAGCAGATACTGAGCTTAGTTGTAAAATGTGTGCAAAGCAGGAGACTTTACTACATGAGAATCTGTTCATTTCAGTTTGCATTCGAAAGGAAAGAACCTTGAGTTAGGCACCAGTAACCTTTTCCCTCAGTTGAGATCAGTCTACTGTGAAATGATCAAGAGAGAGTTAATAGACAGAGACTCTCTTGTGTAGGTATCTCTACAACAGTTCCTGTTAATTGTCAACTTGACACAATCTAGAATCTCCTTGAAAAGACTCTCGTTAAGGGGTTGCCTAGATTAGGTTGGCCTGTAGGTTATTTTGAGTTCATTGAGGTTGCAAGACTTGCCCACTGTGGGCAGCACCAATCCCTGGTACACAAAGCAAGCTGAACACTGTCGTGCATGCATTAATTTATCCCTCTTTCATCTTGACTGTGAGTATCATGTGACCAGTTCTCTCAAGCCACTGTTGCTATGATTCCCCTGCTATGGTGAAATAGAACCTGGAATTGTGAGCTGCAAAAGGGGTTTCCCTTTTTACTTAAGTTGCTTTGGTCAAGGTATTTGATCTTGGCACCAGTAAACTAAGACACTTTCCTGAAACATATATATGTGAATCTTCATTGTCTCTTCTGTTTTTGTCTCTTCAATTTCACCATGGGGAGTGAAATTGAAAACCATCAAATGAGACAGATAGCAGGGTTTACTCTTCTGTCATGAGTCCTGCTGCCATGTCTACCCCACCCCCACCCCTGCCATGATGGACTCATCCCTTTGGAACTTTAAACCAAACCAAACTCTTTCTGTAAGTCATCTGGGTCCTGATATCTTAGCACAGCAACAGAAAGTAGCTAATTTAAAGCGCCATGGGAAACCTGTAATTACAAGTATTAGGGCCTATTAAACACCATCACTCTCTATTCTTTGAAAATGGGCTCTGTTCTTAGAATGTCTCACCAATCAAAGCACGCAGAATGGAATTGAATCCTGAAGAAGAGTTTCAGCCCCAAGTATGTATAAAACAACAACAACAAAAAAAAAACAACCTACTATTAAATCTACCTTAGAATATACCATAAGCCAGATGTAAATTGCCTAATACATGCCATAGGATAATGCCTCTTGCCCTAAGGAGAGAGTAAGTAGCTAGCTTGCTTACAAAACTCACTGTGTGTTAAGAAAAAAAAAATCCAAAAACCCAGCTGTGGATAAAAGTCTGGTGAGACTTGCCTCCAACTGCAGAGACAAGGAATTTAAAACACAGGAGAGACTGGTGGTTATACAAGAACTAGTGTTGGTGACTTACAGAACCTTTCATCTCAAGTGACAGGGGTGAATTTTACAGACTGAGTCTTGTATCCCAAGTAAAGAAAGGAACTCTTCCTGGTTCCCTGTTGCACTCAGAGACCAGGGAGACACCTTGTAAAAACCTAACTGCAGGTTGAAAGCCATATCACCTACTAGGAAGGCACAATGGACTGTGACACATTGACACCTAAGACAGGATGCCAGATTGTTAACTTAAACATCTGGGGACTCTCTGAGTTAATAGAAATTAGAGAGACAGTTCAGTGGTCAAGGAGCTTGCTACCCAAGCATGAGGTGTGGGGTTCAGATCCCCAGAAACTGTGTAAATATGGGGTGTGCATCTCAGCCTGCTCATAATTCCAGCCTCAAAAGATGGTGTTCTCACAACAAGCTGGCTAGATACAATGACCATGCTAACAAGCTCTTGGCTCTTGGTTTAACTGAGAGAGATCCTGCCTGGAAGAGTGATCGAGGATGGTGGCCAACATCAAATATGAGCCTCCACATATGTGCACGCATACACACACACATACACACACATATGCACATACGCAGCGTGCACACACATACATGCACACTCACACACATGTGCACACACATGTATGCATGCAAACATGTGTATACATACATGCACACATGCACACACATGCATGCACACATGAATGCACACACGCACACACACACACACACACATGCACACAAACACAAACACAGGACACAATGGAGGGTAGTGAATGTGCTTCTACCTGTAAAGATTTCTCTGTGATTTTAGCCTCTATCTTACTTCCTCTTTCAATTCCTAGAACAAGTGAGGGGGATAAAACAAGAGACCCAGGAGTTTCATTTTGTTTTTAATTGATATATATTCACTGTACATGACCCTGGGTTTTGAATGGACATTTTCATATGCATATATAATGTAGTCTGGCCATATTTCACAAGCCCATCTTTTTTATTTCACTGGTATAATGATCTCCAGTTGAATCTATTTCCCTGCAGGTGACATAACTTTATTATCCTTTGTGGGTGAATAAAATTCTGCCATCTACCTACACCACATTTCCTTTATCGGGTCATCTGTTGATGGACACCTAGGTGGCTTCTTTAGCTTGGCCTTTGAGAATATGGCTGCAATAAACACGAACCTGGAAGCATCTCTAGTGTGTGAGGCTGGGGTCCTTTAAAGAAATTCCCAGAAGAAGGATAGTGGGTCATGTGATCTATTTTTAGTTTTCTGGGGAACCTCCACACTGATTTTTGTAATGTCTATTATCTAGGGTGTTCTCCTTCCATTTCTCTGCATAAAGCTGGCACTGTCAGTCCATAGGTGTTGCACTGGGTGATGACTCCTCTCTGCTTCTGACTCTTGGAGCCCATGAGTCTTGAACTTCTACTTTCTGCACAGCTAAAGACACATAGAAGGTTCTAGATATATAGGAGACAGAAGTGAACATCTTTTCAGGCATACAACCAGCCTAACTATTCTGGTTTCCTTTCTAATGCTAAAACAAATATTGTAAGCAAAACCAACTTTGGAAAAGAAAGGTTGGGTTTTTTTGTTTGTTTGGTTGGTTTTGGTTTTGGGTTTGGGTTTTTTTGTTGTTTGTTTGTTTGTTTTGTTTTTCGAGACAGGGTTTCTCTGTGTAGCCCTGGCTGTCCTAGAACTCACTCTGTAGATCAGACTGGCCTCAAACTCAGAAATCCACCTGCCTCTGCCTCCCAAGTGCTGGGATTAAAGGCATGTTCCACCACTGCCTGGCAGAAAGAATTTGTTTAGCTTACACTTCCAGGTCACAGACATCACTGAGTCACGGGCAGGAACCCAAGTAGGAACCTGAAGCAGAAACCATGGAGGAATGCTGCTTGCTGGCTCAATCTAAGGATTATGCTATCTTATTCAGCCCAGGACAACCTGCCTAGGGAATGGTGCTCCCCATGGTGGGTGTTTCCCACCCACCACGTTAATTAACAACCAAGGCAACCCCCCATAGACATACCCACAGGCCACTCTGATGTACACAATTCCTCAGTCGAGGCTCTCCTCTCAGATGTATTAGGCTGTGTTGAGCTGACATCAAGTGCATTTAAATTCCATCCACAAAGCATTCAGCTTCCAACTCGGACTTTCTCACTGAACTCTGGATTTGCATGCCCACTTGTCTTTCTAACATTTCTATCCTGGTGTCTTGTCAGCCTATCAGGTTGTAAATGGACTTCTGTGTTTTCTTCCCTGGATAAGACGGTCAGCATTTCCTCCTTTATAAATGAGCTTTCTCTTCTTCTGGTCATGTTGATCGTCACATCCAAACCCTTTCCTCTTCCACCCTCTGTAGATGATCAACTGCTCCTGGCAGCTCTGTGGCAGCTCTCTGCACTGTGGCATCCACATTCTGAACACATCCGTTCACCTAAATCACCAAAACCTTCTTCCAGGAGGGCAATTTGGAAGAAAAGAGGTTTGAAACTCAACATGTGAGCAGAGCTATGGACAAAAATAATTCCGATTTCCTCTTCTTTATTTTTTTTTTCTCAGAGAAATCAAGTCCGTACCTGTGTCAGAAATGAAATCTGCATGCTGCAAGAAAGGGCATCTCTGTACTGAGATTGCAGGAGAAGTAAGGAAGCCAAAAATAAATTGTCTGTGCTTTTACTTCAATAATGAATAAGGGCAACATTTGAGACTCAAATTTGCATTTTGCTGCTAGTGATGACCCCCCCCCCAGGACTGTGGGGTGTAACCTGGAAAGCCAGGGAACTGTCAGAAAGGGCCAAGGACTAGACTTTAAATGGGTTTGGCATCTCCATCTCCTTTTCTTTGGAAAGAAAAGAAGATGCTGTGAGAAGAGGTGAGAGATGAACACATTGTGAATATGTAATATTTACCAAGCACCTTCTATACATACGACAGGAGCTTTTCCGGAGTTGTAAAGTCACATGCATATCCAGACTTAGCCCCTTGTGCTTCTCTGAGCCTCTGGTCATTCCTCTGTAGACATAGCTGAAACTGTTGGCTGCCCTTGAGTGTGTATGTGTGTTTTGTTTTGTTTTGTATGGCTTTGTGAGTCAAAGGGATCAAACCTAGGATCAGCGGCTGGAAAACGATTGCTGATGGGCCAGACCTGCCTGCCTCCTGTTTAAATAAATAGTTAGGCTGGCATGGTTGTGCCTGTTGACTTTCCTCTTGCCTCGGTGTGCACTCATGCACACTGGGGTTGTGGCGTTACAACAGACACTAAGTTATAGAAGCTTAAAGTATTTACCCTCTAGCCTCTAAAATAAGAACTCTGTCAACCCCTGATGTCTAGCATATGATCAACCTGCTGCACACAAAGAGCTCAGCATCCAAGCTGGGACTCAAAGGCTGAAGAGTTCATCCTTGAGCTTAGATGCTGTTTGCCCGTGACTCTCTTGTTGTTTTTATTTTTATTTATTATTTTATTTTATTTGGTTTGATTTGGTTTGGTTTGGTTTGATCTGCAAAGAGTGTCAAAGGAAAAGCATTCAAAAGAATGAAATGGATGAAAGTCACAGGTATTACTATGCCAATTAAATACCAGTTTTATGCTCCTCAAATATGAAGAAAAAAATACATAGACCACAACACCAACTGTCTTTCACAAGGCTCTTCAACAACTCATTCAGATATAGCTCATTAATCACATAAGAAACACAACCTAAAATCCATACACCCTTACTCACCCACAGTCTCTACAAGGTCTGTTTTGAGGGGTATTTCTAGGAGCCCCACAATGCTAAGTCCCGGTGTTGGTGTTATTATATGCAACCTTTTATGCAAGTTTTTATACTGGAGCTTCCTTCCCAATGTGATGGTATTTGTGAAGTGACTGAATCATGAAGTCAAATCATCCTTGGACAGGATTAGGGCTTTATGAGAGACACCCCAGAGTTTCCTGGTCCCTTCTGTAACATGAAAACACAGAGAAAGATGACCTTCCACAGAAGCCAAGAACCCTGGCACCTTGGCCTTGGACTTTCCTACTATAAGGGTGAAGTATAGATTCCTTTAGCTCTAAAATACTCCAGTAATTGGATTCTAGAACAGAGTCCAAGAAAATGGGATGGCTCACTACAGTTAAATGTTTTAAAAAGAAAAAGCTGGGCCTGAGGAGATGGCCCAGTGTGTAAGAACACTTGCTGCTTTTGCAAACGATATGAGTTCAGTTCCTAGCACCCTCCTCAGGTAGCTCACACCAGCCTAACACTAGCTTCAGGGTATCTGGTACCCTCTTCTGGCTTCTGTAGGCTCTATAGGCACATACATGCAACACACACACACAATTTTTTAATGAAATTTGTTTTAAAAAATAGAATATTGACTTGACATTGAGGATGGGTCAAAGTTAACCCAGAAATAACATCCAGGGTGAGTTTCATAAAGAATAATATCCACTGAGGTTCCCAAAAAGTCAACCCTTAAGTGTTGACATTTATAAAACATCCCTGTGACAGTGACTGTAAGAAAGAGAATTGGTCAGAAGTTGACACTGTGTTGCATTTTTCTGTGGCTCAATACTATTAAGGAATAACCCAACACCACGGCAGAAGAACAACTCCAAAGGAAGCTGGAGACAAAGGACATAGATCAGAAGGCATCCTTACAGGGTATCACATTCTCACAGGAAGAATGGGTCAGGGCAGGTACAAACAGGCTAAGCAGATTAGCTACGCCCCATTCCATGCTCACTCATGGACTTCACAGTCTCCCTGGCTTAACAGAATATAAAAGCTTACTTTGGTTCCATGGCAGACAGGGAAGAAATCAAAGTGTGGAAAGCATAGACAATCTTAATGACATGAGATTAAAAAAAAAAAAAAGGTTAAAAACCCAAAGATGCTAAAATCCCACCAGACACAGAATAAGTGTAAATAATGAAAGACTCTCCCAGCTCAGATTTCACCCATGTAATTATGTCTGTCCCGGTGTCTTAGTTTCACTGATGCTGTGGGATTTTTGTATAGATGCTGAATCTCATAAGAAATGTAATAAAAGCAAATAATGAGAGATTCGGTCTGTTTAGTTATCGTCTCTGTAATTATGTCTGTCTCGGAATTTTACTTTTGCTGGGCTTTATTTATTTATTTATTTATTTGGCACAGTGTTCACATTTTAATTGCATAAGAAGTGATAAAGAAGTCTCAAATCGATCAAGACATAATCACAGCCTCACCTAGATTGCTTGGGATCTCTCCTGGATTAATTAATGTATGTAAATAGAAATTCCCAAGAGATTGGGCTCAGATTTCTGAGTGCAACCGCACCCTCAAACAGAACTTGGTTGTCTTAATTGCATCTTCAAGAGGGGTCTGGACAAGAGGAGCTAACTGCATGGTCTCCTTAAGGAGTCTATGTTAAGGTTTTGTTATTCTTCTACACTATAAAAAGATACAGGCTTTTCTCCATGCCTGACCACTGTGTTTCTCATTCAGTCTCTGTTCATTTTTTTCCAGTGAGAACTGGCTCTGGATGAGGGATTTTGTTCCCATGAAAAGATATGATTTATTTTCTCAAAACAAACAAACAAACAAACAAACAAAAACAAATGGCTTCTGTGGACACAGATGAAATCACAGAGGGAACAATGGCCATCCACAACATCCAGCCACCCTCCTGGTGGCTGCTCTTCCTCTGGCCCTGGGTGCCTGCCAGAACCCTGTCAACCTTGCTGGGAGGCCTCGATCTATTCTCTTCTTGCTATACAACACAACCACACAGCTTAGACTTTCCTCATCTCCACTTTTCCACAACGATAATTCCAAGTATTCAATATGAAGAGGAATTTTCCCTATGCTTTTCACAGAGCCCACTGAGGCCTCCCTCAGCACGTTTGTAATAAGAAAACTATGTTCCTTCCGACTTTGTTTCATTGTTAGTTTGGATGATTACCTTTCTCCTTATGCTTTTAATTATTTCTTTTATTCTTTGAGATTATAATATAATTACATCATTCCCCACTTCCCTTTCTCTCTCCAAACCCTCTCATATAGCCCCTTTCAAATTTATGGCCTCCTACTCATTGTTCAGATAGATAGATAGATAGATAGATAGATAGATAGATAGATGTATAGCTATATACACAGTGTGTGTTGAGATATATATAGTGTGTTGATATACATATGAACAATATATTCATGCATATATTGTATATGTATGTTCATGTATATATATATGTATGTGTATACATGTATGTATACATGTATATATACATATTTATATATATATATATGTGCACACATAAATATATCATGCAAAGTCTGTATAATGTTACTTGTGTGTATGGTTACAGCTAGGACACCTATGACCCACAACAATGACCAGTCTGGAAAGATAACCCTAAGGGTGCAGTAGTAACATATGCACCTTAATGATATCCAAAAGCTCTCTAGTTGACCATAAGACCTAGGCAAAAGGAGAGAAATCATGCTTGCTACTGGAAACCTAACCAAATGCCTGAGCCAGTGAAATCACGGATCTTGATGGAGAACTAGCAGCCACCTCTTTACTGAAGCAAATGATTCTTACTACACCCTCACCAGCTGTCCTTACACCCACAGATATGTATAGTCCTCATCCCTCATCAAGGAAACTGCCTGTGCAACAGACAGAAACCATTACCGAAGACCAAACCAACCAAACTGCAGAGTTACGTAACTCAGTCTAAATGGATACATCTACAAAGCACTCCAGCACCTATTACCAAAGACTACAACCAATCAAACTGCAGAGTTACATAACTCAGTCTAAATGGATACATCTACAAAGCACTCCAGCACCTATTACCGATGACCAAACCAACCAAACTGCACAGTTACGTAACTCAGTCTAAATGGATACATCTACAAAGCACTCCAGCACCTATTACCGAAGACCACAACCAACCAAACTGCAGAGTTACGTAACTCCATCTAAATGGATACATCTACAAAGCACTCCAGCACCTATTACCGATGACCAAACCAACCAAACTGCAGAGTTACATAACTCCGTCTAAATGGATACATCTACAAAGCACTCCAGCACCTATTACCGAAGACCACAACCAATCAAACTGCAGAGTTACATAACTCAGTCTAAATGGATACATCTACAAAGCACTCCAGCACCTATTACCGATGACCAAACCAACCAAACTGCACAGTTACATAACTCCATCTAAATGGATACATCTACAAAGCACTCCAGCACCTATTACCGAAGACCACAACCAACCAAACTGCAGAGTTATGTAACTCAGTCTAAATGGATACATCTACAAAGCACTCCAGCACCTAAGCCGCAGGAAGCACTGGAGAAGAGGACATCGGAAGATTGTAGGACCCAGGGGATCAGGGAGTTTGCTTGAAATTATGTCTCTTAGGAATGTCAGAACGGACACCCATAAAATCTTACCAATATGACTGCCTAAACGATATGAACAATCTTATTTTTCAATTTTTTGCAACATATTCATTTTACACAGAATGATATCATGTGTGATAATATATTAAACCTGTATATATACATCCCAAAACCTGAACCTCCATTCCTTCTCCTCTCTCCCTTTAGTCTTTGCTCCCCAGACAATATGTCTATTTTTATGTCATATAGAGACATATGATTTTATATATCAAATTAAAAATCCAGGAATCATATATAAAGAATCAACAGTATCTGATTTTCTGAAACTGGATTGATTCATTCAATATCATTTAATATAATAATGAATTTATTTTTCTAAATAAATTCCAGTCATATCCATTTTTTGCAAATGACATAATTTCATTCTCCTTTTTATTTTAGATTTACTTATTTTGTATGAATGTTGTTCTGTATCTGTGGGGAGTTGGGAGGGGGTGTGTGTCTGTGTGTGTGTGAGAGAGAGAGAGAGAGAGAGAGAAAGAGAGAGAGAGAAAGAGAGAGAGATATGCATGCAGTGCCCAGTGAGGCCAGAAGATGACATAAGATCCCCAGGAACTGGTGTTACAGACAGTTGTGAGCTGCTGTGCAGAAGCTTGGAGCCTTTTGGGGTAAATACTAAGTAATATTTAGTAAATATCTGATTTGTCTAAATAAATGATAAAAATGGGCATTTTTATACATTAAAACTTAAACATTTAGAAGAAATAGTCCATGCAGTCATTTCATACATTGTATTAAAACTCCAGTCCATCCACAAGGGACAGAACTCAAGCTCTACAGTCTGTGTGGTACTGTGCAGAGAGACATTCTTAGTTGTGCATGTGTTTTAATCCTGTGAGGCCGTGTCCCGCTCTCATTTGACAACCCATCCAAGGAAAACCAGTCAGAAGTCAGCAGGTAATTATTTATTCATTTTAATGTGAGTTTTATAAGAATATTAGTCAAAAGAGAAGTAATTTAAAAGGGAAGGTGTACTTCTGACAGCCCATTTGAGTCCAGTAGGAATTTTTTCTTATTTAACTTTCTGTGTATGAGCGTTTGGCCTGACTGTATGTCTATGCAGTGTATGCATGCCTGACATCACCAGAAGCCAGAAGAGGGCATCAGATCCTCAGAGCTGGAGTCACAGACGTTTATCAGATACCATGTGGGTGCTGGAAACTCAGCCAGGATCCTCTTTGCTCTTAGCCACTGAGCCACCTCTCCAGTCCCAAATAACTACTTAGAAAAAAAAAATCCTGTTCTTTGGTTGGCCAGTAGGGTACTCCTCCTCCCTCCTTCAGAGACTGAAGCCCTCATCTGACAATACAGCCTGCCAGCACCTTCATCTCAGATTCCCCATCTCTTAGAAATACGGGAAAGCAAATCTCTCTTCTTTGCAAATTATCCAACCTAGGATATTCTGAGCATCACAGATTGAGCTAAGACCACCTCTTAATGACACTATGGTGTTGCTAAAATAACTAATTTTGTATGTTCGATAGGAGGGATGCCCAGAACCAGGGCAGGTCACACATATGTAATGGATGCTGAACAGAGATCCCAGCCCACAAGGGGGTCCCCTTACTTTACCAGATTCTCCCTCCGAAATAAAATTTCAAGTAAAAACAGAAGAAATCTGAGGAGTATTTTGCTCTGGTCTCTCAAGAGGGTCAGGTTCCCTGCAGAAGAAAAAATGGAAAAGAAGAACTCCTGACTGTTGTGTAATTTCTTATTTATGTACTCATTCATCCATTCGTGCATACATGCACGGAAGGCTCATTAAGTATCTACTTTGTTTCCAACTGTGAAACTGAAAAAGAAAAAAAAAAGTATGGTCTAGAGAAGAGAGAAAGACAAGAGAGCAAGTTACCTGGCCCTAAGCATCCTCCTCCACGGGTAAGCAGGTGGTTAGGAACTGGGAAGGGAGGCACTGGGGCAGTCAGCTGGCTGGATCACTTCAGCAGTGTCCAGAAGACGTGCTCAGAGGAGGCAGAACTGATGAGACATTCTGCTTTTCCACCAAGGCTTGTTAAGCCTGCTAGATATTTGTATGTGAGTATGTCAAGTTTGTCTCCTTTCAAATGAGCTCCAGTACACACACACTCCAGATATGACCTTCAAGATGGCAAAGAAAGGATGCCAACCAACCATACAAAGCTTGACTGGCTGATCCTTGGAAGTCCTCGGAGAACTCAGTCTCAGCACAGAGCAGACATCCAGTCTAGTTGTTAACATCTGCAAAATGAATACATTCAAGCACAAAGGACCAAGCACCCAACAGCCTGCCCTATGCTTGTTTTTCCAAAATAAAATACAAGTCTTGTATTTGTCTCTTCGATCATCTCTATTTTGTTTCCATTTCAGTCTTTAACTCTGTGTTGCAAAAGATAATCGTAAAAATAACACCTTAAATGTATCCTTGTCTGGACTTCTCTATGACAGATGGGAGTGAGGATAACATTGGTCACCTTAAATCTAATTAGGTCATTAGTGAATGAGACTCGTGCAGTCAGCAATGCCTCCCTGTGATGGAGCCATTCCAAGCCTTTCAAGCTGAGCTCTGATGATGAGCTGAAAGAAACACACATCGCCAAGAAAACTGAGAAGCAGCGTTTTATAAATGTGCGAGAGCTCATTATTTCCCTGTTAGGGTGGCAAGCAACTCTGTGGCCTCAAAGATTCCAGCACTCTCCTATTCTCTTTTGAAGAGAAAAAGGAGGTGAGGGTCCCCATGGAGGAGGGTGGCATTGTCTAAACTCAGCTAATTGCTGCTCTCAGGACTCGCTACGGGTCCTTGTTGCTGACGTTATGGTCATTTTCTTAGCATCTACCATGGTGGTCTCCCCTGCATTGATTGGAAGCTGCCTCTGTAAAACCATTTGGGCAGGATGCAAACCAGTCCCCGGTGAAAATCTGCCCTTCCTCTAGGAGAAGCAGGGAGCTATGCAGTGGACAGCTAGTGACTTTGCCTGTTAAAACTAAGCTTGCCTTGGGTTTTTGAAGTACCCTGCCCGAGAACGTCCAGCATATAGCCCTTTGAAAAGTCTTTTCCTAGGAAGGTGTAAGCAGTGCCCCCCCTCCTCATAAGATCTCAGTGGCAAACCAAAGTACAATTCCATCAAAATCAGCATGGGAAACAAGTAAGTTTATTTACTTTACCTACAGAGCAAGAATGAAGGGTTACCATGGGAGTGTTGGTAACCCTAAAACAACCACACTAGAAAGATTCATCTTGCATGGATGATGACAATGGGTTAAACTTCTGTTAACCTTCCCCCAGCCTGTATACCCCTAGCACCTATATGGAGGTACCAAGGCCATATGTGCGCAGTTAGGGCAGAATTGCATACAAAATTCTGGAAGTATTGGCTGGAATATAGAGTAAAGGTTCAATGACCCTATCTATTCCCTTCTTCTGTGAGGGAATGTCAACAACCAACAAGCCAACAAGGGGTACTTACAGACTCTTGTGTGCAGGCAACAAGTGATCTGGTCAAGATGGTGCCTGTGTTGCACCAAGGACCTCATTCTACAACTTTTGAAATACATGGATAGATGATAGATAGATAGATAGATAGATAGATAGATAGATAGATAGATAGATAGATAGATGATATATAAGATAGATATAGATAGATAGATAAATAGATAGATAGATAGATAGATAGATAGATAGATAGATAGATAGATAGAGAGAAAGATAGATAGATAGGAGTTGTTAGAGTCATGGTTCATCTAGACAGATCACACCAGACCAGCACAGTTCCACGGGAGAGAAGTTTATTGTGGGGGGAAAGTACAAAGGGGGTAATGGAAAAGAAGAAGAAGAAGAAGAAGAAGA
>NW_022196905.1:119990950-119992079 GCF_008632895.1 Mastomys coucha | reverse complement strand
AGGAGGAGAAGGAGAAGGAGGAGAAGGAGAAGGAGAAGGAGGAAGAGAAGGAGGAGGAGGAAGAGAAGGAGAAGAGAGAGAGGAGGGCAGAAAGTCTGCCTTTTATCTAGGCTATGGTGTAACCAACAACACTGCTGGTGCAGGTAAGGTGGTGGACCAGGTAGACACTGGGAATGTATAGTGATTGTCATGGCAACAGATGCAAGGGTTCCTGTCATCTATGGGTGATGTCACCTTCATCACTGGATTTCAAGGTGACCTGTGACCATAAAGCCAGTTCCTGATGCCAACAGATGGATGGATGGATATATAGAAGATAGGTAGGTAGATAGATAGATAGATAGATAGATAGATAGATAGATAGATAGATAGATAGTTACTGAGACCTGACTCATTTTCCATTGCTGAGCCTAGTATGATGTAATAATGCAGACAAATCTTAAGAACTTAGGCTCTCCCAAGCTGCTCTTTGTCTCAGGAAGGGAAGTAGAAAACAACTGTGAAGAACTAAAGCTTCGTAAGCCCAGGAATCACTCTATCCAGGAAGCTTCTGCAGTGACTCACTCAGCCTGAAAAGGAAATGATAGGGCCACTTTTTCCTTGGGTGTTTGAACAAGCGTTTGTATAGGATAATGAAGAAGCAGTTTCTGGGACACCTGCACCGATCTGGTCTCTCAGAAGAGCCAATCTACAGTATCCCACCTTGAGTAAAAGCCAGAAACACTCCCAAACTGATCTGACCACTTGTTTTGGAACTATTTCTAATATCTCCTGGGTGACAGAAAGGATGCCTCCAGCCACCTTCTCTAAGACCAGCCCCTGAATTTGCCCCAGTGCAGAAGACAAGTATGTACAGAAGACCTTTGGTCTGTAGCCAGAGTCATGGAGTGCCTCACAACACAGCCATCCCTGGTGAGAAGTTTAAAATCAGACAGAGTAGTGTCTCCTCCATGATATGAAAGGACTCTCCCTTCACATCCTCATCCATGTTTATCTTGTGGTGTTGAAAGGCTGGAGAATCTTAGAATTTAAAATGAGGGCATTTATAGAAATGTATGTACAATGTGTAACCTTTACTTAAAGAAGGCATAGGAAGTCTCTGTGAGCCAGGAATGTGGACTGGTCACTT
>NW_022196905.1:119986241-119990307 GCF_008632895.1 Mastomys coucha | reverse complement strand
ACCCCTCTGGCCTGCTAGGCTATGAGTTCGACCCCAGATCTGGAATAAACCTCATGTGATTACAGCAAATTCAGTCTCTCTTGAATCATTGGGTGGTCACGTCATCCCGAGACTTGAGTAAGGATCTCCCCAGTTCTGAGGGTCTTTCAGTGTTAATCCAAAAGATAGAAGGAGAAAGACAATCGAACCAAATCATTGTGGCCAAGTTAATTAAAGCAAGTGATTAGTTGAAACAAGCTTTATTATTCATGTATACAGGGTGCCTCCCCTAAGTCACAGTTTGGGAGGTTAGCAGTGGGCATGAGGAAGATAAGGTGTTTACAGCTCAGGGGTAGGGAGTTTCCAAATGGGGAGTTTGGTGAGCAAAATAAGTAGGGCTATAGGAGCAGAACATAAGCATAACAAGTTAGTCATAATGACCCCCTGAAACAAAGACATGCTTAGAGGTGGTCATAAGGTAACCATAGCAACCTTTGGAAACAAAGATAGGGCTTCAGGATGGTACAAATGAATTTTGAAACAAAGACACAGTTACCATTTCTGGGAGCAGGCAGTACAGAACCACTTGTAGTTAAGGTTACAGGTAGAGCATAGCCCAATCCCCGAGAAAGAGGTTTCATCATAAACAAGAATAAACCTAGTTTGGTTTTTCTATGATATAGCTTTTTAAGCCCAAGATAGTTCTCAGATGGCTAAGCAGGCTGGTTCTTAAGTAAAAGTCTACACCTTGGCTCTTTGGTCCTAAGCATGTCCTAGGAATCTTGAACTGAAAAGTCTTAGAAATGCAGAAAAGTCTTAGAAGCTCTTAGTGGAAATAGATACAAGCATCATACTGGCTGATGACCATGGCTGGATCTTTTGGATGCGACAAGATAAGTATTAGGGTACCAGTGTATTTTCTACCCAGCTTCCAGATAAGAATGTGGGTGGAAGCAGATGCTGACCCTGATCCCCTCCATCATTCCCAACCATGTCAAGTTCCACCAGCACAGAGCAACATCCTGAATCTTGGAGGTGAGGCCTCTCAACAGTCATGGTAGCGAAGACATGGTGGAGTCCACGGAAGCAGGGTCATGTGGCAGAGGCTGTTCAAATTCTATCAGTACTGGACAGTTTACATCAGCTTGACACAAGCTGGAGTTTCCCACTTGATTTCTCATTAACCCTCTCATGACTGGCCACATAGATGTTTGTTATTATTCATGCTCTCCTGAGGAAGAAACTCACTGGAAATGCCACCCTGAAAACAGAAAAGGAAAAAGGAGAGGGACCCCCTGCATAGGCCTTCCATTCGTTACCGTTCTGTTGCTCTGATAAACACGTGACCCAAAGCAACTTAGGGGAAAGGTTTATTCGGGCTTATAGTTCCAGAGAGATAAGAGTCTCTCTGGAAAGGGACAACAGTAGCACACTGCACACACCGAGGTAGCAGCAGAAAGCTGAGGGCTCACGTCTTAAACCATAAACCCGAGGAACAGAAAGAGAACCGGAAGTGGGTTGAGACTATGAGCTCTCCACAGTGATGTAATTCTTCCAGCAAGGCCGCGCCTTCTATATCTTCCCAAAGACCATCACCAACTGGGAATCAAGTGTTCAAATGCCCGAGAACATGGGGGAAATTTCTCCTTCAAACCACTTCAGTACTGTAACACTTTATGAACTTATTATTAAATTTGTTTTCTCGGTATCAATAGTTTTTGAATGTGTTTGCTAAAATACGAAGATATATCACCCAATATATTCTACTTTAACCCACATATTCTTCCTTCAAAACTATTTAATTTCTTTACCCTGATGAGTTACTTTCAGGAAAAAAAAAAAGAATGATAAGGACCAGCAATATTACTGACTGGACATTAAACATAAAATGTGCCCAGCCACAATAATGCCCTGAACTCTCAGATATGCATACTGAGAATTTTACATTCTATTTATCCCTCTGAAAGATCTTCATTGCCCAAGGATTTTCTTATCTGATTCCCCTCAAGCCACCAGGCTCCTAACACGGAAAAATCAGTGCAAGAAATACCCATTCTGATCTGACCCCTAAGAAATTAGTCCCAGGAGAAAAAGAGTCACTTAAAAGGCTTTGATGTCTTCATAGGGCAGGCTCCGTCTAGCTGTCAGCAGCAAGCAGAGCTGATCGATCACAGCATGCCTTGTACATCACGGGGGATCTCATGAGGTCAGTAAAGGATATCGGGAAAAACCCTGAAAAGCCATTGCAATCAGACTCAGCAGGATTCTGTCCGTTATCCAACATGTCTACATGAATGGTTAGCCAAGCAGAAAACAAAGAGGTTAACAAAGGTGACTGGTAAGCACAAAACCTTCTTGGAACGTCATATTACCCCATCCCACTCACCTCCAACCCTCATCCCTGTTTTGATTCCTCATTACATGGGAGACCGAAGCGTATCATAGTGTTTCAGTGTGGACAGATCTGGTCTGCAGTTCAGTGTGTCTGGAGAAAAGATACTCATTCCCCTCTCCCGGTATACCCTGCCCTCCTTCTGTTAGTTGCTCCTTGACTCTTTAGGTATTCTTTGTTCTCCTGCTTCGTTCTTTCTGTTCCTCCCCCTCACTCTTAATCATTCGGTTATAGGCTCATTCCCAGAGAGAAGGCTTCTTCAACTCACAGAGTTTGAAGCTACCTCTCTTTCATGCCCCACAATAGCAAATTGCCATTCTATTAGTGGTCTGGTTGTTGGTTTAATCCTTCCTTCCCTCCAAGGCTGTGGCTTCTGCAGCACCCAGACCCACATTGGCCCAGGTCATTGTCATGTGTCTCGGTACTTCCAGTGTAGGCTTAATGAACAGTAGAAAGAGGTCATCTTGGAGCACTGTGGACCAAAGCCGAAAGGATGGTGGGTACCACTCAAAACTGAATCCATCCTGCCTCTGGGGTGCTTTCTCTGCTGCTACCCAGGAGACTGGTGTGATGTGCATTATACTAGTACATGGCCTGGCGTTGTTTTAGTTCACTGGAAATGGGGATTCCTTCCATCCCGTTTGTGATGCAAATGTATTTCTTCTAAAGTATCCTTCTGAGGTCACTTGTCTAGGATTGGATTGGCCCCCAACTATGTAACAAGAAGGGAGGATAACTGCAAAGGGATCAAGAGAACTATTGAGAACAGCTAGAAGGTGAACCATTTCCAACAGGGGTCACTAGGGCTGACTCCATGATACAAAAGAGTGTACATATAGTAGGAAAGGCAGCTAGCTGGAAATTCGGCCATGGGGAGCTCAGCAATAGAGAGAAAGCTCAATAGAGAACTCCAATTGGCAGTCCAAGGCTCCCCAGTTAGTTTCTGTTGGATATTGTGAGCCTCCCTTCAGCAAATCCTACCTCCAATTTGAGGACCTCATTTCTCTCCATTGCTATTTGTTTTCTTAACAATGGTGGAGCCAGCTTCCCTGCCTGGAACTCTCTACTGAGAGTTGGCTGTGTCTTAAAGGGGATTTCTCAGTTTGTATCTTTTGAGTGTTTTGAGCATCTGATTTGATAGTGCCTTATGCCCCTTATTTACTATGTAGTAGACTCACTCATGCAAACCCAAAGATGTGCCTAGCTGAGAACACTCTCCACCCAGAATACCTATGAGGTCCTGAGATTGCTTCCCTCTCCTTCCTTATAAACATGAGGACTATCACCGCTGTCATTGGCTTCTGTACCATTTCCACTTGAATGTGGCCGCAGTTCTGAGGGCACCAGATGCCTAGGAATTCTGGAGAAGCATTGAGTTGGTGTTGGTGTCTTCGGGTTTTTGTTTTCATTTTTGTTTTCGTTTTTTAAATTGCTACCAGCAGCAATTTCTCCAGATACCTTGCTGAGTGAAATGATAACTCACTATTCTTTTAAGGTGGTGGGGGCTTTCTGTTCTTTGAAGTCACAGCATTTTAACATATAAGCAGAGCCTGTTGGGTAGAGATATCTCACTGCTCCAAGTCCCCATTTCTTCATCTGTGAAATTGGAAAACAATCAGGCGTCACTCACATCCCACAGCACCAAAGTGGATGCTAAGGCAATTCACACACTAGAATCTGTTAGCTTAAGGAGGA
>NW_022196905.1:119952141-119986222 GCF_008632895.1 Mastomys coucha | reverse complement strand
GAGGAGGAGGAGGAGGAGGAGAAGGAGGAGGAGGAGACTGAAACACAATGGCACAAAAGGCACTATAGTTTGTGTACCAGTTTCATCAGAACTAAACCTGTCACTCTATTTCACTCCATAGACATCAGTGAATAGTTCTACAATAAGTAAAACCTGATGAGGTGCCACAAGGTGTGATCCAGGCTTCCTCCACAGTGCAAGCAACTGGCAGCTACTCCAACCCTGACATTAATTATGTAACTCGCTAAGTCCTGAGCTTTGGATTTCAATGTCAATTCATTTTCTTTAGAATCTTTTATTATAAAGCAAAGTACGTTTCTTTATTCTATGAGAACATATAATTGGCTCCCAAAATATCCTTTACCCATATACAGAGCTTTTTATAGTCTTGGAGGACGTCAGTGGCGAAGCATACCTTGGTGTAGAGTTCTAAAAGTTGTTAATAAAATGGGACATACATGTCAGTTTTCTACCAAAATTCATCCCCACTTCCCAGGCTTGGAGTAACTGACTGCTCCATTTCCAGACAAACTCAACCTCTGGTTGACAGATCCAATTCGGGTTTGAAGCCAAGGACTTATAGACATCGAGAACACTCCAGCTGTTTAAGGTCCACACATGCACACATGGCCAGCCACCTTTGTTCATATCATAACTCAAATATAACAGTGAGCTACACACTCACTGCAATCAGCTTCCAGATGTGATGCCCGTGATATGTGAAATTCACATACAAATTACAGGCATGTAAAACTCCACTTCTGCATCATGCTTTGCAGTTGTTACGGTCAACCAATCAAATCAGAGGTCTTCGCCTTGCTCAGGGGTGGCAGGAAAGCAAACAGAACATAGAAACCCAGAATCCCAGTGGCAGCTGCATATAGATCACATAAGGGATGCTAGCATAGATCTCACGGGATTACCTTCAAGATGAACAACAAATATATAAAGGAGCCATGCCGAGTAGTGATGCAGACCCACAGAAAGTCAGTGATGTCAGGATACAGGAGCCATGGAGCATTACTGCAAGAAACCAGAAAGGGAATGCTCTGAGACACTCTGCCTGGAATTTCCTTGGTGTCTTTCCATGACTTCTGAACTCTCACCATCAAGTCTTCCTGAGATGTGCAGAGAGGAAAAAAAAAATCAGTGCCTTTCTTATTACACCAAGTCAAAAATCCAATTATCAATAGTGTTAGGAAATCATTTTCAGGGATGACTTTGCTGAACCATAAGGTGAGATCTGTTTCTTGCTGGCTGAGAAACAACCTGGTCTGTTTTCTCTAAAATGACCAGAGTCACTCATTTTCCCACCAACAGGGTGCAGACTGTGTAGACATGACATAAAGCTCCTTCTTGGTATCTCCAGCAACTCTTGATGCCTTTCGTCTTTTTATTAACAGAAACAGGAAGTCCCAGAGCTGAGAGATGTTAACTGGGCTTGTTACATCTTCCCACGGTCTATCTATAATACATTAGATAAAAATATCCAATTACAATTCACCGCCAAAATCTTTAAGTCTAAGAGTCTCATGCTCTGCAGAAAGAGTCAGATAGTAAATCTTTATGGTTAAAAAAAAAAAAAAACTGGATAATAAGCAATTCCAGATAACTCATCATGTTTTTTTTTTCCTTTCGGACAAGTGGCACCTGGCATTGATGCTGGTCTCCTACACTAAGGACATGAAAAGCTCCTTCAGCTAAAGCCAGGGCAGTATACCATCAATTAGCACTGTAATGTCTACTTAAAGGGAAAGCGCAGATACAATGCTTTCATTTTAACTGATTTTTTTTATACAATATATTCTGATTATGCCTTTCCCTCCCCTAACTCTTCCCAGAACTTTACCACCTACCCAGTACCATGCAATCTTTAAACAATCAATCAAACAAACAAAAGATACCAAGAAACACACACACACAAAACACAAAAAAGAAACCAAAATATACAAGCGAAAGACTAATAAAACAACAACAAAAGCCCAAACAAAATGCTATTGAATTTGTTTTCTGTTGGGGATCTACTACTGGGAATGGACCTACCCTGAACTGTGGTTAATATACCCAGTGAGACTCTATTAGGAAAAATAAATAAATTTCCTTTGCCAGTAGGTATCAGTTGCAGATGGTTTCTTGATTAGGGGTAGGAGCCCGTGTCTACTCATCCTCTCAAAGCTGGGTCTGTGTCTGGCTTGAACCTGTGCTAACAGAGGAAAAGGGTAGTCATTAGCACAGCTACAAACACTGTGACTGATATGTTTAATAATGGAAAGTGAGTTCCCTTCCGTACTGAGGACAGAGATCCCTGCTCAGAACTCTGAGGTTGGTGGGAAAGTTTTAACACAGTATTTCAAATTTAATTCATTCAACTAATATTTAATGAGGTCTAATGAGCTGCCAGTCCCATGCAGGGGAGGAAGGGATGGCTGTTTTACCAACTCTCTTTGGAAGGCTCATAATCAAAGCTATTGAATAAAGTGTGAGCAGAGAGAAGACGAGGCACAATTAGTTATCTGAGAGAACTTTGCAAATTTGGGTTCAGAAAACACGTGATTTTATGCAATTAAAATAACACAATTTCATAATTATGGGTCATAAATTATAATGAGATAGGGCACGTGCTCATCTTGCTTTATTCTTCTTAAGTGGACTTTGAAGTCTTATAAGCAACAGTGAGCTTCAGCGAACCCCAAACACTGCATAAATAGATTTTCATTGGAATTAATCAAACGAAAGGGTGTGCTCCTTGGACAGAAGAAATCTGAAGAGAGTGTGGTTAAGCCCTCCCCGCTCCTGTGAGGGTAGAAAGACTCTGGAGATGTCCTGTGATGATTTACTAGCTCTGTGTGGAAGGCCTGTGGAAGCACTGATGCTGCAATCCATTGCTAACAACTCAAACTTCAAAAAGTAGAAGAGGCGATTCAACCAGATGCCAGCAAATGAAGAAAATGAAAGATCCACTAGGCAGGCAACTACTTCAAAAACAGCCAGTTCTTCTAATGTGACTGTCACTTCCTCTAACTGCTCCTATACCATCAGGTCTCAGCACAAGTGTGAACTCTAGCAGGTCTTCCTTGACCCCAGAAGTCAGCTTATCTTATGCTTCCTGGAAATCCACATAGTGAAAGGATGGCATTGACCCCAGTGTACTGGCTAGTTTTCTAGCTAGTGTCAACTTGAAACAAGCTGGAGTTATCACAGAGAAAGGAGTTTCAGTTGAGGAAATGCCTCCATGAGATCCAACTGTAAGGCATTTTCTCAATTAGTGATGGGGGGGGGGGGGGGGGGGGGGCCTTGTGAGTGGTACCATCTCTGGGCTGGTAGTCTTGGGTTCTATAAGAAAGCAAGCTGAGCAAGCCAAGGGAAGCAAGCCAGTAAGGAACATCCCTCCATGGCCTCTGCATCAGCTCCTGCTTCTTGACCTATTTGAGTTCCAGTCCTGACTTCCTCTGGTGATCAACGGCAATGTGGAAGTGTAAACTGAATAAACCCTTTCCTCCCCAACTTGCTTCTTGGTCATGATGTTTGTGCAGGAGTAGGAACCCTGACTAGGACACCCTGTCACCATTTAAGGACCGGGCCTGATTATGAAAAGAAGACCATAAGGTACCATCTCCAGGAATAGACCATAAGTCCCAGGAAGTAGGCCATAAGGCACCAGCTCCAAGAACAGACCATAAAATCTAGGAACAAGGTCATAAAACCCCCTCCCAAAGAAAAGCTGGCAGATAAATACAAGAATGTAAAAATACCTTATCTCAGGATGGGCCACCTATGCTGGGCAGCCCTATCTCATCCTGTAGTTAAACGTTCATGACATAAGAATGCAGACCCCTGACCACGCAGCACAAGCCCAGTCAGAAGCAGACCCCTGCAACCCCTTAGCACCCCCAATGACATTTTAGATTACCTAATCATCTAGAAAACTCCCCTAATTCCATTTAAGAAGGCCTTCGAGCCTTTGTCTAGGGTCACCAATTTAAAGAATGGTTGACCCCCACAAGCTTGATTGTTTCTGTAGAATAAACGAAACACACTTTGTCTTGGCATACTATCTGAGTCTGGTGTCTTCCTTCAGCAATTTTCGGATCCTTACAGTAGGAAGCTAATGATTTCTCTTGTATTCTCTGAAAGTAAACACATTCACAGATATTCACATAAAGTCCCCACACCCAGCCTCATGCCCCACACTGCTTTAAGACTCTGAGATTCAGAGTCACTTGTGCTTTTACACAGGCTTGAGACTCTACCAGCACTTCTGAACAAGGAGAACCCTGATTTACACTTTAGATCTGTAGTAGGTTGGCCTAATGCTGCTTGTATGCTAATGCTAATTTTGGACCCCCAAGACTGTTTGCCCCAGAAAAGAGTGTCTCCTAGTAATACACTGAGTCACCCTACCTGCCCCCAGTTGATTGTGATTGGTGAATAAAACTGCCAACAGCTAGTAGCTGGACAGAAGATAAATGGGTGGGGTTGAGTTTTGGCAGGCTTTGAGGTAGGAGCAGAGGAGAGGAAGGAGAGAGAAGGAGAGAAGCGGCCATGTGATAGAAGAAGGAGGAGGAGGAAGAGGAGGAAGAAGAGGAGGAGGAAGAAGAGGAGAAGAGGAGGAGGATGAGGAGAAAAGGAGGAGGAGGAGGAAGAGGAAGAGGAAGAGGAGGAGGAGGAGAAAAGAACAACAACGTGCAGAAGAAGAGAAAGGAGAGCCACCATGGGTTAGCAGAGCCATAAAAATGTGGCCATGTGGGCTGGCCAATTCAAGCTAAGAGTAGCTCAGATGAAACTTAGTAAATGGTAACTTGGGTTATGTTGGATTCTAACAGAATGGAGGGTAGATAGTTGTGCTGCATAAGGCATATTAAAATATAAAGGCTGGGAGTTGGAGAGATGACTCAGCCAGTTAAGAACACAGACTGCTCTTCCAGAGGTCCCGAGTTCAATTCCCACCAACCACATGGTGGCTCATAATCATCTGTAATCGGATCCGATGCCCTTTTCTGGTGTGTCTGAAGTGTACTCATATTCATAAAGTAAATCTAAGAAAAAAGACGAGAACTATTTAAAACACATACACACAAGCTGCGTGTCTTTCATCTGGGAACATAAGTGGTCTTAGGTGGGTAGAAACTGTGACCCTCCTACAGCTGAGGGATGATTCTATCAGACCCCGCCTTGCCACAGATAGCCACGCCCCTCTGCCCACCTCCTGCTAATCGCCACGCCTCTCTCCAAGTTCCAGTTACCCTGGAAGTCCCGCCTCCAGAGACTGAAGATGAAGCTGCTGATTGAGCCAAGTTGCTGACGAACTTGGGGGAGGAGTTTTGCTTTACCTAGCTACCTGTTTGCTTGTAACAAACAAAGAGAATTCAATGAATGATGGTGGACTGAAAGCACACCATGTGTTAGTCTAATTTTTTCAAACCCTTCCCGCATTTCTGGTACCCTTAATTTTCAGGCCCTTTGACTTCCATTCCAGACGACCCATTCGTATGAGTGGCTGCAGGCGGACACAGAAACCTCACACAGAGATTTTTTAAATATTTTATACTTCATAGATCCCTCTCGGATTGTCGGTTGCTTACTCTAGGTTTTCCAAACCAGTAAGCAGTGTCCCCCGTGGTTCCTGTCTCTGTTCCTGACTAAGTTCCTGCCCTGACTTCCCTCACCAATCGACTGCAATGAGGATGTGTAAACAAAATAAGCACTTTCTTCCCCAACGTTGCTGGGGCAGACGGATCACTTCCAAAGCTGGCTCCCTTTTTCTTCCTTTGCTGTCCCTCGCTACGGAGGCCCTCTCTGCCTATGATCTATCTATGTTCTAGATCAGCTCCTACCACCACTTCAGACCTGCTATATCCCCTCTTTGAGTCTCTGCAGCTTCCTGCCATTAGGTATTAACTTCATGCGTTTATACACAGTTGTGCTCACATCCTGAATTTTCTCCTAGATCAGTTGATACATCTTGAAAGGGGGATGTGCCAACTGGTTCATAGGGGTTCCCCCTGTATATCTCCTAGGTCACTCCTGTAGACCCACCAGTAGTGAGAGGAAAATCTAACCTTATTCAGAGCACATTGCTGATCACTTACCAATGTGTTGCGGCTGCTCTTGAACTGTCTCAGGCTGCAGAGGAGGAAACTGAGGCTAGGAACGGTCAGCTGACTCATGCATAACTATCCTTTTAGACCTCAACTCAAAACAGATCTACAGACAGAATGCCCCACCCCCACCCCTGTTCGTGGAAGTTACGGCACACATCAGTGTAAGGGTCCATGATTCCCTGAAGAATGATACCAAAGAGTATGAAAAGGCAAGGAGCACTTTATTCTGCAGGCTGGGATCCACCACTTCCAAGTGAGCTCACAGGCCCAATTTAAAGCACATTAGGAGAATTCTGGGAAGGGGTAGGTGAATTCTATCTTAATCTGTTGGCTCTATCTCTAGGGACATCCCAGAACCATTGCTGGGTTGTGGAGGGCTGGAAACTGTTGCTGGGGAAGTCTGGAAACTGTTGCTGAGGAAGTCTAGAAACTGCTGCTGACCCATTGTTCTGCTTCAGGCCAGGTGGTAGGGCAGCTCCTGAGACCTAGACTTGCTGAGTTCATAGAAACAGAGATTTAGGCCTAGTCTCCTGAACTGCCAATTTGAAGCCTGTGATGGAGTCAGCCTTTCTCAATCAGAAGCTTATATCCATTTTACCAATTTCTTGGATGATGACCAATTCTCTCAGGCCCTGAAGGAATTGCCCTATGTAAATTCACAAGATCTGAACTAAATTTATATTTTCATCTTACCCTACCTAAGACTCATTGTACAGAATTCCAACCTAGAGAATCTTTATCTCTGGGCCGGACTGCCCCTCTCTCACACTCATATGAAAGTTGAAGCTCAGAGAACTATTAAGTAACTTGAGAGAATCTTGTAATCTGTAGGAGAGGGGTGGGCAATGTTGCTCAGTGGGTAGAGTCACCGTCTGCATTGCCTGACACCCTGGAATTGATCTTTAAGATGTTCGTGGTTCAGGGTAGAAACTGACCCTGTAAGTTATCCTCTGAGTTCCACATAAGCCATGGCACACGTGTACCCATATATACATGCAGGCAGATAGATAGACAGATAGACAGACAGATAGATAATCTCAATTTTTTTTTAAAAAGGAAGAAATGTACCTACTATGTTAATAGCAGTCTTCCAGCACAAGGTCAGTGAACCCAAATGTCCACCCCAGCACTGACCATCCAGTTGCCTTGGCATCCTGATAAGTTTTAATGGTAGATATCATCCCCACCCCTTAGGTCTCTAGAGCTCCAAATGTGTCACATTGTTCAGCAAAAGGAACTTAGCAGCTGGGATTGAGAGGGATCCTCCTACATGCTCTTCACAGAAATCATCATAGGAAACCTTCAAACAGAAGAGAAAGGACAGGGTCGGGTCAGGCCATGGAGGATTAGGCAAAATGCAAAACAGGCTGGAAAGATGGCTACCTGGGTTGAACATTTGCTAGGATTGATGCCCAGAACCCACAGGAGGAGAGACATGGTCATACACACCTGTCATTTCAGTGCTCTGAAGTGGGGTGAGAGGCAGAGTCAGGAGACTCCCTCAAAGCATTTGGGCCAGGTGTATATGCCAACAGCAAGAAGAGAAGATGAGGTCTGACACGAGATTGTCTTCTGACCTCCACATGTGTGTGACATGAACTCATACTTACATACATGTACACACACACACACACACACACACACACACACACACACACGCACAAAAGAGTAATTGATTTTTTAAAAAGAAGATCACAAGAGGGAAAGAGAGGTAATTAAATCAGTAAAGAGTTTGCCTCGTGAGCATGGGGATCTGAGCTCAACCCACAGATATTTAAAACGTTTTAAAAATACCAGGCACGGTCTTGCACGCTTGTGATCCCAGCCCTGGGGGTGGAGGAGACAGTAGCATCCCAAGAGCTTGCTCACCAGCCAGCTGACCTTAACTAGTGAGCTCTGGGTAATGAGAAATCTTGTCTCAAAGGAAACAGGTGGCATTCCTGGATTTTACATGAATGTACACACATATTCTCCCTCACATACAGTAACACACATGAATAATAGAAAATGAAAAGGGAATTAGAGTCTGAGAGGGGCTATGGGAATCCTTTAGAATGTAGGCGTGGCTGCAAAGGCCACAAGCAAACGAGGACCTAAGCCTAGAAGCCTTCGACTCTCCTCAGAGCTTCTAGAAAGGAATACAGCCATGCTGACATCTAGTAAGATTCATAGAGGTTATAAAACTGGCAGGCAATAACTGTGTGTTTCCAGGCTCTGTGTTTATGGTAATCTACTATGATGGGGATAGAAAAGTAATTCTGATTAAACAGAAAATAATGTTTTGCCCCAGTGACGAGCCCTTATCAGTTTTAGGGGTGACTGATGAATGGCTAAGTTTACATCTGTGAAGAAAGAGCCCCCAGGGATGGTAGCAGGTGTCTTCATCAATCAGACACAAGTTGATTGGCAAGAGCACTAAAAAATAGACAAGGCACAGGTTTCAGTATAGTCTTAGCTCATGGGAGCAGATGTGATTGTCCACCTTGGAGACATAGTAGGGCACAAGCATATGTATAGGCAGGTATTGAATTAAAAAATAACCACTGGACAAGCTTGGGAGGGAGCCTTATCCTTCTGAGAGTCTAGATGGCCTGAGACAGAGGGAAGGCTGAGGTTGGCCCTGAGGAATGAGAAACAGCTTGAAGATCCAATAGGAGGCTACCTAACACCTAGTAATCTCACCCCCATTTTTGTCCTAAGAAACTGCTTTGATTCAAGCTAACCCGTGTAGTGGCCATGTTGAGGCAATCACAATAACTCTGAATTTAATCAGTCAGTCCAGGAATGAGCTACACCCTTAGGAGGCTCTGTATGGAACCTGAAGGGCATTGCCTTACCAGGACATGACGGGGTGGGATCCTGAGGGAAGCTCTTCCTACAGAACTCACATATCTCCTTCTCTGTACTTATGCTGAGAACCATCTACACCGTGACCATCTCTTTCACTGGGGAATCTCTGTGACTTGTGCCATCTGTCCCTTCAAAAGCATCCTTCTTTACTGAAGAGGTCAGCTCAGGACCTTTGGAAAATTCCACCAGGCACCCCTCCCCTTCTGGAAGAGAGAGGTCATGAAGTATGTAGGCCAGAAGGGAGAGGCTGATTAAGCCCCTACTACCTTATTCCCTAAAGACCAATTAGCTTACAGGGTACACTGTCCCACCAATCATATTGTGCCTAGTTGCTGATGCTCTATTCTGCTCCTGGAAACTATATAAAAACTCTCCAAATGGGCTGCCTCTCCTTCAGGTGCAGGACGACCCCAGCACGCTGGAACAATAAATTCCTCTTGCTTTTGCATCAACCCCAAGTTCCTCGTGGTTCTCTCAGAGGGTCCCCAGTAGCTAAGGCTCATCAGTCCTACAGCATCAGGTATAGCATCAGGTCTGGCCTTCTAGGCTTTTCTACCATGAGCAGAAGGATCAGATACCCTTAACAAGCTGTCAGGTTTTCTACATGCCAGTTTCAAAGCGATGCACCTCTCTGAAAGCTGTTTCCCTGTTTTCAATAGCAAAAAATCATGTGCAGTCCCACCGATAGCATTTACTTCTTTATTTTTCATAACCCAGATGTTGTGAAAACTTACTGCCTGAGCACTTTTCCTAAAGATGCTGCCAGGATAGATTGCTGTGAACATATAATTTGTGTGTGTAGACTTAATTGTGACTGTTCCAGGGAATGGGCAACGTCTTAAAGCTTTGAGCAGGTAACATAATTTTAGTTGAAGTTTCTAATTTTCTATAATCAGAACATGCAGGTATTCTCAAACCAGGGTAAAGCATGCTTGGAAAGACTGCTCAGTGTTTCTTAGGTGTCTCTCCAGGGCGTTCTGTGTAATCCTTTGTTTCCTAGAAAGTAAGGCATCTTATCATGTCTAAGTATCTCTAGGCACAAGAGTATGTGCCGGTGGTCAATAGCAGTTACAAGCTGACTTTTAGTGGGACATTAAATATTACAATACACAATCGAGGCCAATGAGATGGCTCAGGAGGCGAAGGTGCTTTAGACAAACCTGATGGTCTGAGTTCAATTCCCAGATTCCACATGGTAGAAAAGGAAAACTTGCTTCCTCAAGTGTTCCTCTGACCTCCACTATGACAGACACATGTTCACATACATAGATATGCATGCATATGTGCATACAAAATCAATAAATAAATGTAAAAAATATTGTGGGGTTTTTTTGGTGGTGGTTTTGATGGAAGAGGAATAGAAAAGGGAGGCTGGAGAAGGAGGAGGAAAAGGAAATAGGGAGGAGGGAGAGGAGAAGAAAGGGGAGGAGGAGAGGGAGGAAGGAAGGAAGAGAGGAAGAGTGGGAACTTGAGGCAAAGACATCCCTGTACCACAGTGAGGTAAAGAACTTAGAGGTTTATTCCTGGAGCACATCATCCTAAAGTCAGCTTTGGAGACATGAGACTTCAGCTAAAATAAAAGACAGAAGTCACTTTTGTGCTCTGAGACCACATTGTCAGCTGCTACCAAATGCCTACTGCAGCACCCTGGCCTCTGTACTCCCAGTCTTTACATGAAGGACAGACCTTGTATTAGCTTGAAGGTCATTCCCAGAGACCTACCAACGCCATTACCTGCTGCCCCCAGGTGCGAGGAGACTGCTGGCCACCCCAGTTCTCTCTTTCCCTTGTCTGTCCTTCTTTCTGTTCTTCTCTATCTCTTCTTCTTTGCCCTCATGGCTCTGATCCAGTCTGTTTTCCCCACCCCTTCTCCCTTCTCCTACCCCAGAGAAGCTTTATTGAAACCAGGTCTGTCACATGATATGATTTCTCAGGGTGGGACCTTGGCATGGGCCTGCCAGGTACCACATCCCCGCAGCCCCCACTTGCCACCATATTATATTTCATATCACCTTGGCTACCTGGATCAGTTCATGCTCTGCCACACTGGGCTCAAGATCATGAAACCACCCACATACTGTCCAAATTGGAGGAATAGGGTTCAGACTTCCTTACAAATGGAGTTATTCATCTTACAGAGATATTCCCTTTATTCAATTTGCACACCATGTACAGTAAGAGCTAACCCACAGCTGGCCATTCACTCTGAGCTGGTTTTACATGTGTTGATTCATTTAATCTTCCTGCCATCCCCCTGGGAAGGCTCCAGTTTTTCTAAAGTTAAGGAAATTTAACCATCAAGATATTAATTTTTTATAACCTAGTAAATTCTCGAAGTCTGAAAAGTCCATCTTTCAAACCACATACCTCCACCTCTCTCCAGCCCTCCTCAGAGATACAGCCTCTAATCTGAATTCATGCCAGAAGGTTCTTTTTTGGTAAACCCTCCTCTCAGACAACCATGTCTGACCACTTCTTTCCTATGGGATCACAGAGGCCTTGAAAATGTGAGATGGAAACACATGCACACGCACACACACACACACACACACACACACACATACATACACATTCATAAACACACACATACATGCACACATATACACACATACACACACATATATACACACATACATACACACACATACACATTCATAAACACACACACATAAATACACACATACACACACATACATGCACACAAACACACACATGCATACACATACACAAACACATACACACATATACACACACATACACACACATACACACATATACACACACATACACATGCATACACATTCATAAACACACACGTACATGCACACATACACATACACACACATATATACACATACATACACACACATACATGCACACAAACACACACATGCATACACATACACAAACACATACACACATATACACACATACACACACATACACACATACACATACATACACACATAAACACACATATACACGTACACATACACACACATACACACACAAACACACACATGCACACACACAAAGGGTCTTATCATGAAGGAATGAATTCACCTCAGCTGTGTCAGGAAGAATAACACCTCCCCAAAGATACCCACATGCTACACCCCACACGCAGTGAGAAGGCCAGGTTGACTCCATGACAGGCTTCAAATGGCAGTTCAGGAGACTAGGCCTAAATCTCTGTTTCCAAGAACCGGGCAGTTCCAGGGGAGTCGAGGCCTCAGAAGCTGCCAGGCCACCTGGCCTGAAGCAAGAACAATGGATCAGCAGCAGCTTCCAGACCTCCTCAGCTACTTCCTCCCCAACAGTTTCCAGACCTCCTCAGCAAGTTCCCAGCCCCCACACCTCAGTAATGGAATGTCCGTAGAGATGGACTCAACAGATTAACATAGATGTCACCTACCCCAGAATTCCCTAATGTGCTTTAAGTCAGCCTGCAAGCTCACTTGGGGGCCTCTCTATCTTGGTACTGGGGAGACCCCAGTATGCTGGACTTCTACAGAATAAAACACTTTTTGCGTGTGCACACTATTTGAGTCTGGGGTGTCGTTCTTCTCATTCTTTGGCAAATGATGGACTCTTATAGTAGCATTGTTCTCAAGACCCAAGGACAGATAGGCTGAGAAAGTGGTAGGTGCTGGGCCCGTACACCTCAATCTAAAACAGTAGCCCCAAGTGCTGTTATAAATTCCACTTCACAGCTTTTAAAACCAAGGAAGACTCAGAGAAGTCTAGTTCCTCACCCCAAAGTACACAGCATGTTAGTGGCAAGCAGGAATCAGAACCTTTCGCTTGAGAAAGAGAAACAATCCCTACAACTTTGCCGAAATAGATTTTGTATGTTTGTTTGTTTTTGTTTCATTTTTTTGAGACAGGGTTTCTCTGTATAGCCCTGGTTGTCCTAGAACTCACTCTGTAGACCAGGCTGGCCTTGAACTCAGAAATCTGCCTGCCTCTGCCTCCCAAGTGCTGGGATTAAAGGCGTGTGCCACCACTGCCTGGCACCGAAATAGAATTTTACATGCATTAGGCGTTTTCACATTTGCCACGTTTTCTTTTTTTTTTAAAAAACCATATTTTCCCATCTTGACATCACAGTTAAGACAACACATGTGAAGTGAACAAAATTTGAAGCCAGCAGAGCCTTTGCCATCTGGCAGAACTCCTGGGCCCCATGGGACATCCATTCTCTTGCAAGAATCAGACCCCATCATTATGACAACGGCTAATGCCAGCAGCATATACAATCCCCACTCCCCACCAACGGGGTGATAGCTAACAATTTCCCATCAGCACAGACTCAATCTAGTCTTTCATCTGCCAGATCAATACTGGGAAGTGGAGCTATGGAGATCTGTGACTCTGGATTGTATGGATTTAATCAGGTAAATCAATTACATTTTACTAACGCCATTGTATATGGGACCCATGGAGTTTGGGTGAGTTTCCACAATAAAAGGAAGATTCTGGTGTAAGTGTAGAAGTGATTTTAAATACATACTTAAATCTTGAAACTTTAAATTCAATAGGATTGTTTGTGTTGTTGTTGTTCACATACAGTTACCACAAGCCACAAATAATGGCCTGGCTCTGAAGCTGCCAACAGAGCTGAAGTCCATGATGACCTTGGGTCTTGCTTCTGGGATCAATCAGCTCAAAATCCAATTCCTATCCCAAAGGGGATAAATCAGAGATTGTCTATTCTGAGCCTGGCCCAGGAACAGGCATTCAAATGGCCCCACGAGCAGACAATCAACATTACAGCTGACATCCTGGCTGCCAAATGAAGAGATTTTTAATAAAGATTTAAGCCCAAGGATTAAGAGAATGGCAAGAACTTAGAAAAAAAGCAAGGCACACCTAGGAGGATGGCTGTGGGCTCCTTTAAGGGGTTAGGGAGACAGATAAAGGAAGGCATACAGGTGAGGCTTTTCTCCCTTCCTAGTTATGAACATGCAATTTTCTAGAAACATCACCAGAAACTCTACTCACAGGGACAAGGCATGTACTAAGCCTCCTGTGTAGCCCTAGGTGGCTCCCAGTTTCACTTTGTCAGATTAGATTATAATTCTAAATTCTATCTGCTGTCAGAGAAAGGGCTGGGGTTGGGGGAGGCTTCCGAGTAGTCTTTTGAAATGTACCTTAAGAGCCACCAAAACTGGTACGTGTGGCTAAAGATGAGACAAGGGTTGTTCATTGTCCTGGAGTTCTTCTTTACTGCCAACAGGTTTCAAGTGGATTTCTAGGTAAGGCGCTCCAGTCAGGTCTTCTATCCCTAAAACTCTATCTGTCTGCCTCGGTACTTTTCTTTTTGCTGTGAAGAGACATCATGACCAGGGAAACTATTATAAAAGAAAGTGTTTAATTGGGGGCTTGCTTACAATTTTGGAAAGTTGGCCCATGACCATCATAGTAGGAAACAGGATTGACATGGTACTGTAGCTGAGAGCTTTATCCTCTGACCCACAGGCAACAGGCAACTGCAAACCCTACCTCCATAGGCATGCCTCCTCCAGCAAGGCCACACCTCCTAATCTTCCCCAAGCAGTTTATCAACTGGACCCTAAGCATGCAAGTATAAAGAACCTGCGGGCTCTTATGGGATATTATGGTTCCAACTACCACACTTGCATTCTGTCCTACCTCACTCATCCCACTGGGAAAGTAATGACATTTCATCGCAAGCCTGTGAACCTTCACTGGATAACCAAATCCTAAATTCCCACTCGGTGGCCACTATCTTCACGACTGTCATAGTCTGAGCTCAGTTTTTACTGTAGCAAAGGTCAACAGACCTGCCATGTCTTTGCTAACTGGCCTTGTTTGATTTTTGATAGGTTATTTCTCCATTAGTAAAGTGAGCCAATTTAAATCAGGTTAGATTCCATTAAAGGCAGGTATATTGGGAAGCTGTTCTCTGGTGGTCGAATATACTGGCCCCAAGGACCACCATGGAAGTCACCATGTGGGGGGGGGGTGCGGAGAAAGAGAGAAAGGGCACAGAGAAAGAAGGAGGAGGAGGAGGAAGAGGAGGGAGGAGGAAAAGAAAGAAGAGGAAGAGGGAGGGCAGGGGGAGACAGAGGAGGAGGAACAGGAAGAAGAAGAAAGAGGAGGAAGAGGAGGAGAAGGAGGAGGAGAAGGAGGAGGAGAAGGAGGAGGAGGAGGAGGAGAAGAAGGAGGAGGAGAAGGAGGAGGAGGAGGAGGAGAAGAACAAGAACAAGAACAAGAACAAGAACAAGAACAAGAACAAGAAGAACAAGAACTGAAAGACCCCCAGAACTGATCCTTACTCAAGTCTCGACTCACGAGAGACCAAACTTGCTGTAATCACATGAGGTTTATTCCAGATCTGGGGTCGAACTCATAGCCTGGCAGGCCAGAGGAGTTCAACCACGAGCAAGAGGAGTAAGCGGTATTTAAAGGAAAAAACCACAAACTAGGGGGGGTGAAGCGGTTACCAGAGAAACATAACAAGGGAACAATGGAAAATTCCAAAGGAACCCACTTCCTAGCTGAGTCTGGTCACAAGGAAGTCATCCTGCACACTCATTGTCTAGAGGAATGTGGTTTGGTCAACGCTATCTTCTTAATGGCTGACTGCTCCTAGGACTAATTAGATGACCAATATGCTGTGGTTTGGTCAATGCTATCTTCTCAATGGCTGGCCGTTGTCCTGTTCCTTATTCTGGGCAATGTTATCTTCTTAATAGCTGACTGCTATCCTGTTCCTGGAAGTGACCAGTCCACATTCCTGGCTCACAGAGACTTCCTATGCCTTCTTTAAGTAAAGGTTACACATTATACATACATTTCTATTAAATGCCCTCATTCTAAGATTCTCCAGTCTTTCAGAACAAGAACAAGAAGAATAAGAGGAGGAGGAGGAGGAGGAAGAAGAAGAAGATGAAGAAGAAGAAGAAGAAGAAGAAGAAGAAGAAGAAGAAGAAGAAGAAGAAGAAGAAGAAGAAGAAGAAGAAGAAGAAAAGAAGGGGAAGGGGAAGGAGAAGGAGAAGGAGAAGGAGAAGGAGAAGAAGAAGAAGAAGAAAATTATATAGGGAGGAGCCTTGGGAAAGGGCAGCTCAGCCACTAGACTAGAAAATTCAGGGTTGGAGGCAGGGTATGGCAGGTAGGGACTGAAGGATGCTGGGAGAATCTGGAGGCCAGGTCTACTTTGCTCTATAAAGTATGCACCTCAATCTCTTGTCCCAGGGTCCAAAACCAAACAATTTTGGTTAACATACAAAAAAGGAAAAAAAAGTTTCATTGCAATATTTTTAAACATGCCCTTAAACTTTGTTCTTATCCCCTCCCCCTCCCCCTCCCGTTCCTAGTCTTTTTCCCCCCACGGATAGTCTTCCTTTCTGCTTTCATGACAGGTCTCTTGATCTACCCTGTGCCTCTATTTATTTCTCCTTTCCTGAGTATGAGGAGGAGTCAGGGAGGGATGGGGAATGGGGTCTAGATCGTGCATGTGAGAGAAAGCAACATGTCTTTCTGAACCTTGCACATTGCTTTTAACCTTTCAACCTGAGGATGTCCCACTTGCATCCATTTAGCCAAGATTCACATAATTTTCAGCCTCAGAGTTAAATGTGCTCTCAGGGTAAACTTCTCTTGCTGGGATTCAGAGAGAGGTCTCTGCACCCAAGATGGGCTATTTTTCCCCCACAGGGACTGGAATGGGCTTTACTTTCTTGGATGGGTCCCTCTCAGCAGGACGGCTCCAGGTTCTTAAGAAGAATTGCGGTTGTAAAGTGGAAAAGAGGCTTTCAAAGGTATATTTGCATCTCAAAGGCACAGAGGAGGTTAACACTGACAGGCTTCCCAGGGCTGGTTAAATGCTCTAAATCCCCTAAGGCCTGGGTGAGAAGTGTGTTGGTTTGGTTACAGCTTTGTTAAATTGACAGGAGGTGTGGGGGAGGGGCAACAGGCATCTGGAGACACTACTGCTCTGCAACTCTTCCCTGGCTGACATTTATTCTGATGTAGGTCTGTCAACACTCTTTGTTAGTCAGCTTTCCATAGCTGTAAGCAACATTTGAGAGAAATAAATTTCAGAGTTTCCAAAGTATTCCACTAGCTGTCTTGTTTCTGGGCTATGGTGTGGCCCGGGGTCAGGATAAAGCAGTTTGCCTTAGGCAATCAGCAAGGCAAGAGAGGCAGGATGAGGAACAAGGGCAGGATATAGTCCCCAAATATCCACTTTCTTCAAGTTCCACCCCCTTTCTGTCAGCTTTCTTCATAACAGTGGTTCTCAACCTTCCTAATGCTGTGACCCTTTAGAACAAGTCCTCATGTTGTGGTGACCCCCTAGCCATGAAATTAATTTGTTGCTACTTCATAACTCCAATTTTGCTATTGCTAGTGAATCGTAATGCAAATCCTTGAAACTTTAATTTTTTTTTCAAAATCTATTTTTAATGCTTTAGCCTCCCTTGTAGCCCACCACCCACCCACCAGAGGTAGTGGAAAACAAAGGATATGGGGGACGTGAATCTGTATAGAAAGGTTCTTGGGAGCAACTCCTGTCATCTGTGTTGTCTGGAAATCGGCAGTTCAGTTCACAGGTTAGCAGCGGCAGCTCAATTCGCTCGAAAACACTTTATAGGTCCACCAGTAGTCCAGTTCAGTAGAGTCAGGATAACAGTGGTAGTGCCTAGCAGAGACAGCCAGGCCTCAGCTTCACACAAGTCAGTAAAAGGGACCCAGAGGGACACCAGGAGAAGTTCTTAGCTGTGCCTCTCTCAGGGAAGCAAAGATCACAGAAGACTCGAGACCCACGAGTGTTGCACAACTAGTTCTATAAGCAAGCCTCTGTCACTGTCATCTGTCACATCCTTTTAATGTGCCCTCCAAACATCCAGTGTCCTCCCTGGGTCTTGCCTCAGCATGATGTCTCCACTGATATCACTCTGCCAAGTAGCCAGAGTCCGAGGAAGCAGCACCAAACTGCAGCACACCACCAGAAGTTTCTTTGGTGTGTTTCTCTCTGTGGAGTCTGGACAAATGCAGCTCAACTACACAATGTAAGGCGGACCCAAACAAGCGTGTTGTGAGCAAAGAATCTTTCATCGTGTGTCCCTTCAAATGCTTTCATTAACAGAACATTTTTTTCACCTGTGTCTGTGTCAGCGAAACATTCCTTTACAAGTCTGCCTTAGCCTTTTACCTGGATCCATTTCAGCTAAATATCCCTTCATGAGTTTGGCCCAGCAAAACACCATGCAACCAGCTTTCCCAAGAACCCTTAAGTTTCCACTTTAATACCTGATATGCAGTAGATCTGAAAGGGGACCCTCGTGGTGTCTTGACCCACAGATTGAGAACTGTAGCTCTACCTCTCTAACACTTCACCTTATTACATTACATCACCAACTGACTGGAAATTTTTCCTGCAGGAGATGCGGCTCCTGAGATGAATCTTTTAGAACAAATAGCTATTTGTGGCTGTTTCTCACAATTCTTAGATTTTTTTTTTTTAAAAACATGCAAAGCCAGAGGTGAGACTTCTTATCTGGGCTGTGCTTTTCATTTTGTGTCAACTTGACACAAGCTAGAGTCAAGAGGAAGGAGGGAGCCTCAATAAACAGTTGGTCGGATTGGCCTGTGGGCAAGACTATGGGATGTTTTCTTGATTCATGTTGGATGTGGGGGCGGCAGAGACCCAGCTCCCTGTGGATGGTGCCACCCTTGCACGGGTGGATCTAGACTGCGTAAGCCACGAGGAACAAGCCAGTAAGCAGCATTCCTCCATGGCCTCTGCTTCAGTTCTTGCCTCCAGATTCTGGCCTTAGCCTCCCCTAGCGACAGACTGGATTACAAGCTGTATGCTGAAATGAACTCTTTCTTCCAGGTTGCTTTTGGTCATCATGTTTTTTTCACAGCAGTAGAAACAGTAAAAAAAAACACTGTACAGCCCCAATAGACGAAGTTCAAACACGTATAGAAGAGTCAACGAAAGACAATGAAATATACAAGGACTCTCTATGCCCAGGATACTCTGAAGACGGTGAGAGAGGAGCCTTCATTGAGATTAACGACTGGGCTGCTAAGAAGGATCTTGCTCTGCAAGTATGAGGACCTGAGTTCAAATCCCCAGCATCTATGTAAAAATCAGGCAAGTCTACAGCGTGACTTGTAACTCGAGCACTGGTGAGTCTGAGGCCAGGAGATCCCAAAAGCTTACTGGCTCAGCTGGGCTGGCCAAGCCAAACAGCATGAACTGCTTCAGTAAAAGACATCATCTCACAGGCAGTAATACACAGTTATGGAAAAAGACATCTGAGATGCTATTGTGTCCTGTGCATGCACTTGCATGCAATATAGACGTGTGTGTGTGTGTGTGTGTGTGTGTGTGTGCACATGTGCATGCACATATACACAAGACCCAGTGGCTCTCCACTCTGTTCTTCTGAGTGAAAAAAGCATGAAAGAAAACATACCTCTACAACTGATTGCTTTTTTTGTCTCGGCAATTTGGAGATGCAAACGCTATATTTAATTTCATGTTGGTTCTCTCTTTCTATTCAACTTATATCTCAGTGTGGTTATTGACATATCGTTATCTCTGTGTCCCAACACCACTGCTGTCTCCTCCATTACTAAAAGTCACAAACACCAATATGTCTTCCAGGAGACAGAACCTCTCTGTAGAAGCCGCATGGTTTAGGAGACAGACTCTTACTTTCATGAATGGACCTTGTGTACCTGAGCAATGTTCCACAGCACTACACTTCAATTCTGGGTTCTAACAGCCAAACCAACCCTTCAGGTCCATCGCAACAGAGCATTTTCCTGGTCACACGTTCTTGTGTTTAGTCACACACTCTAAATGTTAGCACAGTGGTCTGTTGACAGAAGAGGCGGAGAACCACTGAGTCCTGTCTTCTCAAGCACTATCTTCGTAGGTTTCATTTGACTCTTATTTCATAGGTTTCCTCAGTAAAAAACACAGCACCTTGTTTGCGTGAGAATCACCCTAGCTGGATGGCCAGCTGGACCCACCAGTCTCATTTTTGGCTTGCCATACTCCTGCAGGTGGGACACAACACTAAATCTCTGCATGTTAGTGGTAAGGTTCCTCCCATCTCAGTTCCTGCCCCGTCCCTCCCCCAATCTCAGTTTCTTATAATTTTTCTTCACTCACTCCTGAACTCTCTGAGCCAGATGTCAGGACAGGACTTTCAATGGAGCCTCAGCAATCCTCACACATTGTTCTGAGTCCTTGCAGCCTCTGCCTGGACTTCTGTTCCAAGCCAACTTCCAATTCCTTAGTTTTATGTAGCAGTGACACCCCCACTTTCTTGTGCTTAAATGTCTTTTATTGGTTCTAAATAATCTCCCAAATCAGATAAAACTCTAATTGCACAGTGCCATCATTTCCGGGAACACCTTCCGTGCTTGCCTGTGGCTCAGGGTCTTTCATGGAGCAGTTGTGCAGAGCTGACATCATCCAACTTTTTCCAGCAGGTTTATGATCTCACCAGCTTGCGCTGGAATGGACAAGCTGTCATGTTCTTAGCTACCCTGTGAAGGATTCTACACATCACTAGGAAATGAGATCTTTAGCCGCCATCAGGGAGGACTTGCAAAGAGCATGCTTAGTTCAGACCTGGCTGGGAACAGAACTGAGATGTAATGCTTGGAGGAAGATGTGCTGGTTCGGGCATTGCTCCTTGAGGTTTTACGATGACTAAGAAGCAAACAAAAGAACTCTTTGGGATGAGAGGAAAACATCCCCAAGGGGTAACTAGAGTCTTTCTAGTTGTCCCAGGGGTGCAGAGCTTGCCCTCTCTCCATGCTGGCCAGGGATGTAGGTTACTCCGGTATTATAAGAAGATGTGGAGTGTAAAGGAAGCTGTTCCTACTACCAGAACACTGGGGAGGAAACAGATGCTCATGCAGATTGGGCAATTAGAAGACAGTTAAATAAAGGAGCCCTTTACAAAACAGAGATAATATTTAATATGGACCATATAAAGAAAGGAGGATAGAAGGAGAGAGGAGAGGAGAGGAGAGGAGAAGGGGAAAGGGAAGGGAGGGGAGGAGAGAGGAGAGGAGACGGGAGGGGAGAAGGAAGGGAAAGGAAAGGAGGCCAAGGGAAGGGAGGAAAGGGAGAAGAGAGAAGGCCTAGGGGCATGGCTCAATCGTGCAGCACCAACTCCATACTCACATAATCTTAATATTAATAATAATATTAATCCACACACACAAAGATGTTTTTTAAAGATTTATTTTATGTATGTAAGTACACTGTAGTTGTCTTCAGACACACCAGAAGAGGGCAGCAGATCTCATTACAGATGTGGTTGCTGGGAATTGAACTCAGGACCTCTGGAAGAGCAGTCAGTGCTCTTAACCGCTGAGCCATCTCACCAGCCCACAAAGATAATTTTTAAATTTTTATTTTAAGTTGCAGCCTCAGAGTACTTAATGTGGACTACGGCAGCTAGTACAGCTATCACCACAGTATTTATAAATGCTTAAAAACTGATATTCACAATAATAAATTTGACTCTCAAGAAAAGTCAACCAAGATCCTCTGAAGGAAGAGTGTGCATGCATTTTTAAAGGGACTTGTCCTTAAAATACTTCCTCACCCCCATCCCGCTTAAATGAGCAATGTCTCAGTGACCTGTGTGAGTCAGTTGTCTGGGTGGTGGAATGCATCTCTTGAACACTGAGAGGAAAGGCAGAGGAAGTTTCTAGAATCAGAACACAGTGACTTCACAGAGAGGGTATCTCTCAGACGCTGTAACCTTTGGTGGCGAAACAGTATTTCCAGTGAGCTGGGGAAAAAAGGAACGGGGGGGGGTCACAGTGCCCAGCTCCAGGCCTCCCCTGACCCTTTCTCTTAGCTGTGTGTCTCGGGACACAAATGGGGACCCAGAAGACACAAAACTGGAAATTAGCTCTTCATTCATGAAAGTCAGCCCCTCAGTGCACAGAGAGCAGAGGATAGGAAACTGATCTGAAGGGAGAGTGGAAGATAGACGGTGCTCCCTCTGAGCCGAGAGACCACTGCCCACAGAAGAGATAAACACAGTGTCCAGGAAGGCAGAGGCAACTCTCCCTGAATCGTTAGCGTAGACGGGATCAGAATGTGACAGGTCATCTGCACTTAGAGCTTCGCCCACTCCGGTCCGTGACCTCTCCCAGTGTGCAAAGGCCCTGCTTATCCCGTACCTCACATAGTTGAGAAGAGACCCTAAAGCCCTGGATGGCAGAGCTGTGCCTACTAATCCTTTATCCCTTTTACTGTCAGATAAATCGCTCTATAAGGTCAGGAGTGAGGGCTGGTAGGGAAGGGGAAAGTGCCCATTAAATTCTCAGCATGGATGGGGAAGGTGTTTGTTGTGATCATAAAAGGAGAAAGAGGTATTGGAATACGTTCTATGGGGGTGTGGGGGAAGGGGTGCCTCAGCAGGCCCATGCCGAGGCATCCCCTTCCCCTGAGAGACCAGCCACACAAGACGGTATAGCATAGAATAGAGTTTATTCAGGGTATGGGGAAGGGAGTTAAGAGCCTGAGAAAGGCAGAGAGAAGGAGAGAGTAAAAAAGTAGAGGCCCACCATGACCACGTAGACAGAGGGGGAAGGGAATGGAGAGTTGGGGAGCAGGGGAGCAGGAGGTAAGAGAGAGGCGAGAGAGTAAGAGAACATGAGAGATAAGAGGAAGAGGAGGGGGCAAGCAGCCGCTTTTACAGTGGGCCAGGCCTACCTGGATGTTACCAAGTAATTATGGGGGTGGAGTCCAGACAGAATAACAACAATTGTTGGTTCCAAAAAACAAAACATCAAGACTACACTTACTTGGGGGTGGGGGAGACTGTTGTTTTGTTTGTTTGTTTCCATGTTTGTTACTGTAGCTAGCTCACACCCTAGGAGGCCTTCGGGAATTCAGATTGAGAAGAACACTACACTCGACACCCTGTCTGTTTATAGTCTAGACCATTTATAAACATCCAGTGGGGACAATAGTGGCTCGCTCTCTCTCTCTCTCTCTCTCTCTCTCTCTCTCTCTCTCTCTCTCTCTCTCTCTCTCTCTCTTTCTCTCCTCTTTTTCTCTCTTGTATGTATTTATGTATATTTGTGTCTGTCTGCCTGTCTGTCTGCCCCCTCTACTTCCCAGTTGAAAATTAAAGTTAATTTTAATAAGCTCAAGTTATATTTTGCATCATACACCATAGAGAACAAGGTAGTTCTATTTTCAAATTAGATATCCACAGGAAAAGTCATGAATATAGCTATAAAATGCTAACAGGACAGAACTGGGACAGTGAGAGGAAATGTTTTATTTTTCTTTTCATGGATACCAGTGACATATTCTGAAAGGACTTTTACATTAAGCTTTGTGTACTTGTGTGTCTCTGGTGGCAGGGGTGGGGTGGAGATGGAAAGGGGGTGTTACTTGAGTCAAGATGCCTATAAGAGGTTAGAGCAGACAGATCTTCCTGGAACTGGAGTCACAGATGGTTGTGAGCCACCAAATGGGTGTTGGAAATTAAACCTAGGTCCTCTGGAAGAGCAGCCAGTGCTCCTAACTGCTGAGCCATCCTTCTAATCCCGAGACTAAACAATTTTGACAATGAACATGACTTGATTTTACAACTTAAATTATACCCACAAACAAATGAAAAGACCAGGCTTGGCCTCAAACTCACCAAGATCCAATTGCCTCTGACTACTGAATGCCAGGATCAAAGGCATGTGCCACCCCTATCAGACGCCATATGGTAATCTTAATGCAGTATCTATCAACACCAGATCTTGTGACATCCAGGTCTCCCTAAACACTAGGGGCATCGTCTAAACCCCTGAACTACAAGGAGGGTTTCAAACACGCTCTTTGTTGTTTATATGATGATTTGGCTGTGTGTCTTTCTTCCAACCATGAATTTCACACTGAAGGTTTTGACAAACTTCCCCCAAGGTCCTAACTATGGTTTTCAAAGATGTTAAGAATCCAGCCCACATATTGAGTAATTACGTTTGTTAATGCATGATAACAACTTCAGCCGGGTGTGACCTTAACTGCTAAGCTTTCTATGACCCCAATCAAGATAATTATTCTCTCACTCAATAAAAGGCTCAAATTATGCAAACACATTAGAAGTGAAGCATGGGAGTGAAAACTAGAGGGGGGTGGAAAGATGTACCATTTCCTTTTTTAGCATGTTCTTTCTTTTAGAGATCCCTTGTTCCTGAGCCAAACTCTGTGACATTTCTTGAGAGACTGTCAAGTTTTATTTTATTTTTTTGTTTAGATTTCTTTATTTTAATTTTATGTGTGTTGGTGTTTTGCCTGCATTATGTGTGTATATCACATGAGCACAGTTCTCATGGAGGCCAGAAGAGGCTGGTGGGTTCCTCTGTCACTGAAGTTAAAAGTGGTCCTAGGCTCCCTGGTTCTTAGTTTTGTGTTTTACTAGTGAGTCATGCAAAGGATTTAGGACATTTCTGTCAGCATTTTAAAAAATGAGATGGAGTTTCTCATTTCAGCTCTGATATCCAAATAAGTAGCTAGCTAATCTTAACTCTGGACAGCCATACTTGGGAAAATTATTCTAAATCAGAACTTTCCACAATTCCGTGGCTCAGATACTGGGTCAGGATCCTCTCTGGTTCATTTCGTTTTCAAAAGAAATTGCTGCTCCATCAACTTGGGGGCCCTCAAGCCTTTGATGTGCCTTTTCTGTATTCCACTTGACTACAGCCCGTGGTATCCGGTGTTCAGCTATAAATACTCTCATGTTGTGGATATTATTTTACCTGGATGGGGCTAAGATTCTTAGTAAGGTAACTTCTCATGCCTCTGTTGCATCTGGGTGGAGAAATAGCAAACATGGTAATGGTTATTCATGGCCCCATGGAGGGGGGGTCATTTAAATGTTAGCTCTCTTGTCCCAAGGTTATAGCCTGTCAACACTGAGCCCAATGCCTGTTCCTAACTTAGAGTTGAGAGGGATTTACCAGCTGAGTTGTACAAACGCGAGAAATGTGAAGTCAAAGTGTTAGATTTGCTCTGCAGGTTAGGAAGGAGGTGGTATTCCCTGCACCTGTGGGGATACGAGGGGCTTAGCCAACAGAGTCCCCCAAGCTAGAGACTGTGCTTGTGTCAGAAGTTGGTCTTGGCATTCATAACAAACCCGATCCTGGGAGGTTTCTCTTTTCTTGGAAGAAGGGTGTCAGAATAGACAAGTGAGTTGCAGGTGATTTAGAAAGTTGTATGTGAGTGCATAGAAGTCATAGACAAGTCACAGGTTCCTGAGCTGTGCCCTTGAGCAGACCTTGGGCTCTAACTCTGCAGCCAGTCCCACAACACCCAGAAAAAGCTCCACTCCCAGGTGCTCTAACACTCCCAGGACCACAGGACCACAGGATCCCGGGATCCCAGGATCCCAGGATCCAGGACCTTGGGCACATCAGGATCTCAGTGTCCCAGAGGCAGCTTGACTCCCAGGAGTTCTGACACACGCAGGATCTCAGGATCTCAGGATCACAGGATCACAGAGACAGCTGATCACTGAGGAGTAATGACACAACCAAGATCACAGAAAGGACAGGCTCCAGTCAGATATACCAAGGGGAGGTAGCACTGGAGAAAATCAGATGTTGGGAGGCAAGCAAAAGAACATAAGTAACAGAAGCCAAGGTTACTTGGCATCATCAGAACCCAATTCTTCCACCATAGCAAGTCTTGGATACACCATCACACCAGAAAAAGCAAAATTTGAATCTAAAATCACTTCTCATGAGAGTGATAGAGGACTTTAAGAAGGACATAAATAACTCCCTTAAAGAAATACAGGAGAACACAGGTAAACAGCAAGAAGCACTTAAAGAGGAAACACAAAAATCCCTTAAAGAACTACAGGAAAACACAGTCAAACAGGTGAAGGAAATTAACAAAACCAACCAAGATCTAAAAATGGAAGTAGAAACAATAAAGAAATCACAAAGGGAGACAAAGGTGGAGTTAGAAAATCTAGGAAAGAGACCAGGAGTCATAGATGCAAGCATCACCAACAGAATACAAGAGATAGAAGAAAGAATCTCAGGGGCAGAAGACACCGTAGAAAACACTGACACAACAGTCAAAGAAAATGCAAAAAGCAAAAAGCTCCTAACCCAAAAGATCCAGGAAATCCAGGACACAGTGAGGAGATGAAACCTAAGGATAATAGATACAGAAGAGAGTGAAGATTCCCAACTCAAAGGGCCAGTAAATATCTTCAAAAAATTATAGAAGAAAACTTTCCTAATCTAAAGAAAGAGATGCCCATAAACATACAAGAAGCCTACAGAACTCCAAATAGACTGGACCAGAAAAGAAATTCCTCCTGTCACATAATAATCAAAACACCAAATGCACTAAACAAAGAAAGAATATTAAAATCAGTAAGGGAAAAAGGTCAAGTAACATATAAAGGCAGACCTATCAGAATTACACCAGACTTCTCATCAAAGACTATGAAAGCTAGAAAATCCCAGGCAGATGGCATACATACCCTAAGAGAACACAAATGCCAAGCTAGGCTACTATACCCAGCAAAACTCTCAATTACCATAGATGGAAAAACAAAGATATTCCATGACAAAACCAGATTTACACAATATCTTTCCACAAATCCAGACCTATAAAGGATAATAGATGGAAAACACTAACACAAGGAGGAAAACTACACCAAAAAAAAAAAAGTAATCTTTCAACAAACCCAAAAGAAGATAGCCACACAAACATAATTCCACCTCTAACAACAAAAATAACAGGAAGAAACAATCACTTTTCCTTAATATCTCTTAACATCAACGGACTCAATTCCCCAAAAAAGACACAGACTTACAGACTGGATACATAAACAGGACTCAGCATTTTGCTGCATACAGGAAACGCACCTCAGTGACAAAGACAGACACTACCTCAGAGTAAAAGGTTGGACAACTATTTCCTAAGCAAATGGTCCCAAGAAACAAGCTGGAGTATCCATTCTAATAGCGAATAAAATCAACTCTCAACCAAAAGTTATCAAAAAAAAAAAGATAAGGAAAGACACTTCATACTGGTCAAAGGAAAAATCTACCAAGATGAACTCTCAATTCTCAACATCTATGCTCCAAATGCATGGGCACTCTAGTGACTGTTCCTGCTTATCAACTTGACTATATCTGGAATGAACTACAGTCCAGAACTGGAAGGCTCACCTGTGGTCCTAATCTGGAGGCTGAGAGATGCAAGTTTCTGATCTGGATCTTGGCATGGAGATCTTGAGATATAGTGGCTGTGAATCCCAGAAGATTAAGACAGGAAGATCTCCGAGTTCAAGGTCATCTGGGATTAAAGGTGTGGTGACACACATCTTTAATCTGGGCCACACCTTCTGCTGGAGACCTATATAAGGACATTGGAAGAAGGAAGATTTATTCTCACTCTTCTTCGCCTGCTTGCCTTGTGAGACTGAGTAACTGCTAGATCCTTGGACTTCCATTCACAGCTGCTGCTGACCATTGTTGGGAGTTGGACAACAAACTGTAAGTCAGCAATGAATTCCTTTACTATATAAAGACTACTCATAAATTCTGTGACTCTAAAGAACCCTGACTAATGCAGGCAACCCACATTCATAAAAGACACGTTACTAAAGCTCAAAGCACACATTGCACCCCACACAATAATAGTGGGAGACTTCAACACCCCACTCTCACCAATGAACAGATCGTGGAAACAAAAACTAAACAGAGACACAGTGAAACTAACAGAAGTTACGAACCAAATGGATCTAACAGACATTTATAGAACATTTCATCCTAAAGCAAAAGAATATACCTTCTTCTCAGCACCTCACAGTACCTTCTCCAAACTGACCATGTAGTTAGCCACAAAATAGGCCTCAACAGATACAAGAAGACTGAAATAATCCCATGCACCCTATCAGATCATCACGGACTAAGGCTGGTCTTAAATACCAACAAAAACAACCGAAAGCACACATACACATGGAAGCTGAACTCAATGATAACTTGGTCAAGAAATAAAGAAAGAAAAAAAAAGCTTTTTAGAATTTAATGAAAATGAAGACACATCATACCAAAACTTATGGGACACAATGAAAGCAGTGGTAGGAGGAAAACTCAGAGTTCTAAGTGCCTCCAAAAAGAGACTGAAGAGAGCTTACACTAGCAGCTTGACAGCACTCCTGAAAGCTTTAGAACAAAAGGAAGCAAATATACCCAAGAGGAGAAGAAGGAAGGAAATAAACTCCGGGCTGAAATCAACCAAATAGACACAAAAAGATACAAAGAATCAACAAAACCAGGAATTGGTTCTTTGAGAAAATCAACAAGATAGATAAACCCTTAGCCAAACTAACCCGAGTGTACAGAGACAGTAATCCAAATTAGTAAACCAGAATTGAAAAATGTGACATAACAATGAAGTATATCTTAAAATAACTATTCTGTGTGCTGAATATCAACAGTTGAAAATATTAAAATCATGTTCTACCTACATCATGGAAATATTACTGATATTTTTTCTCACTGTGCTTGAAATTAGCATTTTCCTAATGTTTAACTTCAAAGAGGTTTTGCTATTTTGAAATTTTTAAAATATACTTACTGATAAAATAATTTCTATCCTAGAAACACTGATAATCTTTTTTAAGTAAACTGATTATATATGCAATATATGCAGATATATAATGGTTTTAGATACTCTCTCACCATGTCAAGTGGTGCCATATAAGGGCCTTTGAATATATTTCTTGCCACGCACACTTTGCGTGAAGGCGGTATCTGAGGTGTAAACTTCAAGGAAAGTCAGTCTCCTGCCTCCGCATTGTCGCCTGGCACCCCAAACTCAGAGGTGGCCCAGATATGTCCTCGTACTAGTGTGCTAGGAACTCACCAAGATATCATTTTTTTACAGCTAGCAAGAGAAAATTCGGACATTGCTTTCTGACCTTCACCAATGTTTCCAACTATCCTAGTTTAATGTTTTAAGTACTAGAGAGTAATTGAAAGATTTCTCTCACTCTAAGACATTAGCTGAAAGTGTTATGTTGAGATTCTCCTCTGCCTGCCTCCAGCAAGAACCAGAGAATTAGCATAAGAATACCTCAACAGAGAGGGCTCTACCCCTCTTCCTCCTGCTTCACACCTAGCTACCAGACCCTGCTGACCTGGGTGTGTGGGGGTCGTTTGCCTATGTGACTTCAGTCTAGCACTAGGACTGGGGGAAGAAAGACTTAGACTCACATGCAAGACTAGCACTAGAACTTAGATGGGCTAGGACTCAGATTCATGTATCTCTCGCAGTCCCCTGGGCCCAGAGCACTTGGGCCTGAGGGATGCAGCACCAGTTCAGAGGAGATAGCTGCTGCTTTAGACCCAGTATGTTTCAGATAGCCTCAGAGGTACCTCAACTGTTGAGCTGCCAGATTTTTCATTTCTCTTTTGCAATGATTGTAAAAGCCTCATGTCATTTTTAAAAGAAATACACTCAGATTTTACACCACCCGTGTGTAGTCTGTTTGTCAAAGCCGAATCCCGTGTCTACCTGGCCAGAATCCCTCGTCCCACGGAACAAGGGCCCCCCCCCGCGAGAAATCCCAGTCCGTGGCAATTTCTTAATGGTTAATTTTTAATATTTTATGCTCTTTTACTATGCTTAACTCCCAAAGAATATTTTGTATGTTTTGAAACAACTTAGTATTCAACATTAGATATAGGATCCTCAGTTATGGATAGTATTAAATATTCATTAATGATATTTTTAGGGTATGAAAGGATATGAATATAAAAGTTGAACAAATTTTATGTATTATTTGATTCTCAAAATACTCAATATTATTAATGTTTGATGTATAAAATGCATTTGAATAGTAAACGAAAATTAAGAAATAGAAAGAAGTCACAGACAACACACAGGCTATTCTCTAAGTGGCTTCCTCCATGCCTCTCCTCCCCAACTCTCTCCTGCCCTCCTCTACTTTCTGCATTCTTCCTTCCTCATTTCCTATCTTCCTCCTATACTTCCTGTCTTCTTCCTTTACTTTCTGTCTTCCTCCTGTATTTCTTGTCCTCTTCCTGTATTTCCTGTCCTCCTCCTCTACTTCCTAACCTCCTTCTGCTTTACTTCCTGCCTTCCTCCTGTACTTCCTCTTCTCCTCTGCTTCCTGTCTTTCTTTTTAAATTCCTGTACTTCTCTTACTTCTCAAATTCCTCCTCTACTTCCTATCCTCTTCCTTTACTTCCTGTTCCCTACTACTTCTTGTCTTCTTCCCCTTCTCCTCCTCCTCCTCCCACCCCCTCCTTTTCCTTCTTTTGTCTTCTTCCTCCTCCTCCACTTCCTGATCTCCTCCTCTGCGGAGCCTCAGTCCACACAGCCGCCTCTATCTGAGTGTTGCCCAAGCATCATCTGGCAACCCTTCCATAAACCATAGCTGACAATTACCAGCAGGCCGTGTGCCCCTGTGCTGGAGAGGCCAAGGTCTGTGCTAGTGAACTAGGCCCTGTTTTTAACAGTATCTGAGGTGTGTTCTCTTCATTTGTAAAATTGACCTGGGTAGAATAAGGACCAAGGATAATGACCAAGAGAATAATGACCTTTGGCCAACAAAGGAAGGAAGTCTCTGACCCTAATGTTCACACCTGGAGTCTGAGCCAAGGCAACCAGGCATCAGATACAGCATAAAGTAAGGATAAACTTCTTTTGTTATATTTTCGAACACATAGAAAAGGTTGCCTGGAAGCACATTTTAGGTTTGAAGCTGCCCCATCTTGCTGTAGGAAACTATCTCAATGTGCTCATAGCCTTCTTATCTTTACGTGTAGGAAGATGGCTACATAGGGGTCTTAGTCACTGTTCTATTGCTGTCAAGAGACACTATGACCAAGGGATCGCTTATAAAAGAAAGCATTTAATTGGGGGCTTGTTTACCGTTTTAGAGGTTTATTCCATGATCCCTATGGTAGGGAGCATGCTAGGATGTGTGGCACTAGAGTAGTAGCTGAGAGTTATATCCTAATGTGTGGAGAGAGAGAGAGAGAGAGAGAGAAAGAGAGAGAGAGAGAGAGAGAGAGAGAGAGAGAGAGAGTGGCATGGAACCAGAAACTTCAAAGTCCACTCCTAGTGACATATAACAAGGCCACCCTTCCTAATTCTTCTGAAAAGTTCCCTCCCTGGCAACTAGACATTTAATTGTGTGAACCTATGGGGGCCCTTCTTATTCAACCCCCCCCCCACAGTAAGCTATGAAAAAAGAAAGCCCTGTGGGTTAGCATCATGAATGGCCACTTGATAACTGGCTAACATCTCAGTTACTCTAAACTTCAGAGAAGAAAGTAACTTTATGGTGAGACACTTCACGTGGTATTTTCCATATGCTAGACACAGAACCTTGTTTCTGTGAAACTCAAAGTTAACTGGCGCCTTACACCTTATCTGTCAACTGTGTTCAAAATTGAACGGAAAGAAGTTACAAAGGCGCTGAGCTTGGTAAATGTTGCTTCTCTTTTCCTCTTTGTCCCTCTTAGAACAACCTAGTGAGTTTAATTTCTTAGTCCATGTCGTGGTAGAATATAACATAAAGCACACTTCCATTTCCCTAATGAAGTTTTTATAGGAGCTGGCAAGATGGCTCAACTGATAATAGTGCTTGATGACAAGAGTTTAGTCCCCAGGACCCACATAATGAAAGAAAAGGTCCAACTTCTGCAAGCTATGTTCTACCTCCCACACATGCACTGTGGCGTGCGCACCCGCACACACACGCACCCCCCCACACACACACACCAGTCCTCATAATAATAAATCGTTGTAGTAGGAAATATTAACAAAAGAAAATTTCCCTCTCACATCATTCATACTTGAGAAATGTTTTTAAAGCTGTTTTCTAGGGGAATGATTTAATGTAATGGACACAAATATAAGATGCTAATAAAAAAATAAAAAAATAAAAACTTATATAATATACATGAAACTGGTTCTGGATTAGAAATAATAGCCAACTGATATTGAAAATCTTTAAATTCACATAGCTAAAAGAAATATGACTGCTCCAGCAAGTGGTAGAATGTCACAGGAGACAGACCACCAATATGTTAGCAATCAGTTGGCTCCATATAGGTATCATTATAAAAATAAATATCCACACAGTAATTTATAGGATATCGGTGACTAAAAAGCAAGGTGCATATAAAATAGGTGGTATTAACATGAATTCTCATCTTACATGCACAGGCAGAATATATCAAGCAACAACAAAAATATAAATTTTGAATCAATTTCCTCCCAGGGAATGAGATAAGCTACATGGGTGGATTGCATCTAGAGAAAATGATACTTCAGTAGAACTCAGTAGAGATCATTGGATGAAAATAACTCTAATGAGATCCCAAGTTGATGAGAATAGCGAGGCAGAAGGAAATAAAATATCCCCCATCACAGACTCAGGTGTAGGGAGAGCTGATGCCCAGGAGGTGGCGCTGTTCAGGGCGCTTACCTAAACCTTTAGGAGGTGGAGCCTTGCCGGAGGAAGTATACATCACTTCACTCTGGGTGGGCTCCGAGAATTTGCCTTGCTTCACTTCCTGTTTTCTTTTGGCTTCCTGTGTAAGGATAAATATGTAACCATCTAGCCTCCTGATCGTGACACCGTGCCTTGGCTTCCCCTCTAGGAAATAGAACTTCCTAGAATTGCTTTTGGTCGTGGCATTTCAATAACAACGTAAAAGTAACAAATACTCATACAGAAACAAAAACTACAACCATCTCATTAGCAGTTAGTATAGACCAAATGATGGGAGAAAAAGGAAGCAATTTTAGCAAACTCAGCTTGCCAGAGAACGTATTATATAAAATTTCTATTAGTGTCTGAAGCAGGAAAACACTGCAGAAGTAAGAAATATAAATAAAACATGTAAAAAAAAAAAAAAAAAAAAAAAAAAAAAGAACAAACTACAGAAAAACTTTCTGGGCTTCTTGTTTTTGCTATTTGTGTTGAGGAAAATACCGGAATGGGAGATTTATGTCCATTTCTTTACTCCGGTACTTGTGTTTGTATTTATTTGGTTGCCTGAAGGTAACAACTCCAGTATCCCTCTGGGACTCAATATTTCTAGCTCACTGAAGTTGAGAAGTGACTGCTAGCCTTAAAATTGGAATTTGGGTTGCATAGATCTGTAAGAATTTTTAATTGTTCCCCCTTATTTGGAGGGGATAGCTTATATGTTGAGGCATGTAGCAATCAAAGGGCAACTTACAGAATCGATCAGGTTTGGGAGTAAGTGCCAGTGAGCCCTGTCACCAGCTGCAGGAATTTTAAAGCTTTTTAGGAAAAAGCTGGTAGGCATGGCTCAGCTTGCTGATGCTGATGCTGACAATATCTGATCGGGTGGATCAATCAGAAGGAAGACATAAATGTGTATGATGGTAACAGGTAAAACATTACCGTGTTTTTGTCATTCCAGCCTTACTTCCCTCCCTCTCCTTCCCTTTCTCTGTGCCCCCTTCCTTCCTTTGTTCCTTTTAATCCCCCCTCTCTCCCTCCCTCTTTCTTTCTTTCTCTCTTCCTTCCTTCCTTCTTTTTTTTTCTTTCTTTCTGTTGTCACACTAACCCTGGCCTCTAGGGATATCCTTTATTCAGAGAGTGCCATTTAATCTAAAGGCCCAGGCACAGCTCTCCCAGCCATGCCTCTGAAATGCATAACATGAGGTGGTGGCAAGAGTCCCCCTCAGCCTTCTGCATAAGTGGATTTTGCAAGATGTTTCTTGCCCCATTTCTGACATTTGCCTTTTAGCTGGTTTCTTTCTCCTTTTTTCTTTCTTTAATCCCTGTCACTTAGGGACAGACAACAATTAACTCCAAGACTCAGGCTTGGGCAAGCTTGAGCTCACAAAGGAGTCATCCTAAATGGGATTCTCCATGTGCAATGCTGACCTCCCCACCCCACCCCCACCCTCAACCCACTGCTGTTACCATGAGGTAATTATCATCCACCATTTCCAAATAGAGCCAAGATCTTGGCCCATTTAGAAGCAAGCTCTAGATTCTATCCTCTCTATCCCACTATGCCTCTCTCTCTCTCCCTCTCTCCCTTTCTCTCTCTCTCTCTCT